>NW_021771108.1:526-752 GCF_005508785.2 Acyrthosiphon pisum | reverse complement strand
TATACCCAAGAATAATATTATACAATCACAACAAAATAACTAAAATAGATATTCTAGGTTTTTAATATGTAATTTCGTCCTTATTTGTACTTAAAATTACTATAAAAATAAACTGTGTAAATGTATTTTTTAGATTTTTTGGTAACATAATTAATTACTTACGTGGAATCTTGTTTTAAATTTTCAATTCTTAGATACAAAAGTTGAACATTTTATAAATTTTTAA
>NW_021771108.1:0-426 GCF_005508785.2 Acyrthosiphon pisum | reverse complement strand
TTACAAAATAATTTTTCAAATTAAAATTTGATCTTTAAATGCTTATAAAAAAAAATTGTGCCTATGTATTTTTAATATTTTTCAATTGATATTGTAACAATATATCAGGAGCTTTGTATTAAATTTTTACACTTTTTGGCCCAACAGATAAAACTTTATTGATATTTATAGAAAAAAAACTAAAAAAATTTAAAACTGGAAATGTCCGCGAACAGTTCAAAACAAATCAATATACCTATTTTAAAAATTTTATCGTGTATAGAAAATGCGAATTTAAACAACCAGTGAAAATGTCATGTAGGTAGGTATATACATAATATATAAGTTCATTTGTTTTAGAGCTACACCAAAAATCAAAATCGATAAATAATTCTGAATAATATTGTAGACATTTACATTAATATTTATAAATTAAATATTATGATC
>NW_021771107.1:3156-4147 GCF_005508785.2 Acyrthosiphon pisum | reverse complement strand
AACAAAAAGAAATAATGTTATTGATTGGATATGTTTACTGTTTAACGCTAAAAGTTTGGAAGATGTTGAAAATTGGTTCAAAATATTTTCACTAATATTGTTGTCTCCATGTAGTACAGGAAAAACCAAAAATGCCATTAGTACAATGAGAGACAAGTGTAATGTTAACCACCAACAGTCTAATGAATTGAACAACGAAGGCAAAGATTATTCTGAAGAAATAAATAAATTTCTTTGCGAATCCGACACTAGTAATTCCATGTTGTACTGTAGATTTCAGTCTATCAAAGAACATGTCAAATCTAGCCTCTTAATAGATCATTCTGTAAATTCTGAAAATATAAGTAATGAATATTACGACGAATCCTATTTACACGAGTTTATAGTCAAGTGTGTACCTTTCTTAGCACTTTGGACACCTATTATGAATAATAAAGTCAACAATGGCATTGAAATACGTCAAAGTAATGCTACCGTTGAGTCTTGGTTTAAAACTGTAAAAGTTGACATACTTGATGGTGACCGAAGGTGGAAATGCGGTCGGTTTTTAAGACTTATGAGAGAGCGTGTGATGAATGCACACAAACAAATTAAATGTAATATCAGAAAAAAAGCTTGTACGCGTGCACTTGATTTTGACAATAAGTCTAGGCAGATAACTACCAAAATAAATGGGAAAAGAAATATCTCAGAAATTTCTAGCCATAACCATTTAGACGCAATAGAAAGTTGGGGTAAAAAAGAGAAACAACACAGACATCTCCAACACACCAATTACCGTGCTTTCAAAGCCCTGCCATTAAAAATCCCAAAGTATTCGACCACTACGGCTAATGAAAATAACATTTCGCCCAAAGTTGAAAGCGTTGTGGTTAAAGAATGTGACAATGAGACTAGGTTTACTGTTGATGAGCTTTTGAACAACCACATGGTTGTACATGATTTGAGTAAGCCATTGGACGATTGTTTAATAAAATCAGTTTCGACACTT
>NW_021771107.1:0-853 GCF_005508785.2 Acyrthosiphon pisum | reverse complement strand
ATTCTGAAGACATGACAAACATATGTTTATACTGTAGCTGGAACTCAGATAAGCACCGTTGTCAACCAGATGATGAATATGTAGAATGGGTGTCGTGTTCTCGGTGTGTCGCTGGATAGCCATTAATTGCATCCCTAAAGAAGACAGAATTGTTAATTTACGCAATTGTTGATTTCTTCTGTTTATTGTGTAAGAAATAATGAAATAAAAATATTTATAAATTATTAGACTATAGAGTTAAAGCACGCTACAAATTGCATATCAAAATAATAATTAAATTGCTAAGTTACTTTATTTATGAACACAGCTTCAAAACACAATTTGTAACCACACCAGTAATGCATTTAATTTATTCATGCATAACTGACAGTCCGCAGTCTGATTCAAAGTGTGACGGCATTTTGTGTTTTACTCAGGTATTTAATTTATATATTTAACTTACTTTATATATATATAAATAATCCATTCATTGTAGAAGTCAGAACTTGTATCTTAATCGTAATCTTTTGATCTCAAGTTGTTCATAACATTTCATTCCATACCATATTTATACACCAATACATTTTCCAAAGCAATATCGTTGTGTATATAAATCCTTATAACTTTAAATAAATAAAATTAATACACTATCAATTATTATGATATGAGTACTTACTAATTTAAGCTGCATGTGCTGGGTGTTGTGTTCTTTGTGTTGACGCAAGATAGCAATAATTTACATTCCTAAAAAAAAACCATCTTCAGTTTTAACAGAATTATGGACTTAAAATATATAAATTCAAAATTTAAAAATAAAGTTATCACACGTTTTGCACACTTGTAGTTCTCATAGGTCAAAGATACTGTCAATTTA
>NW_021771106.1:4682-4825 GCF_005508785.2 Acyrthosiphon pisum | reverse complement strand
ATTCGATCAGAATATCGTAATTTTGTCACCCGCCCGACTATCGTCGTATTGTTTCCGCCCGTCGTGCGAACCCGTCCTCGCGGGCATTTTAAAATCAAATCACATAACTAATATAATTCCAAGAAATGCTGATGGAAAAATGC
>NW_021771106.1:0-4582 GCF_005508785.2 Acyrthosiphon pisum | reverse complement strand
TTAATTTCATAGATGTGAAATTACTTAAAAATTCTTTGAGATTTCCGGATTCACATCTACCTTTAAATTGTGTTGATTTTGGTTATCAATTTAAAGAACAATCAAAATTAAGTATTGAAAATGGAAATATAACAAAAGTTCAATTAGAAATAATACGACAAAGGTCATCTAATTTTTTGTTCCGTTTATGCCATGAAATGTGCAATCGATTACCAGATAATTTGCAAGTCATTGAAAAAATTAAATACTTATCTCCAGCTGAATGTTTCAATCAATTTCCGAAATTCTCTCAGCTTCCTATTGAGTTATCTGGTAAGTCAACAAATATTAATAAATATTTAATTTTATAATATATTTGATGAGCTTTTATATTTTTGCAGGATGTATAGATAGAGATGCTATAGAAAGTCAGGGGAGACAACTTGGTTCTTTTAATTTCAATGAATTAATTACAGACACATCTATTAATGATATATCTATTGCAAAGTTTTGGATACAACTAAGCCAAATAATGACTGCACCTGGAGAGTATCAATTTAGGGAATTGTGTCAATTTGCATTAAAAATAATGTCATTACCAATATCCAATGTTGTGGTTGAACGGGTTTTTAGTGTTATGAACATCACCAAAACGAAAATTCGGAACAGAATGGGACAGCAAATGTTAGTGGCTTTAATTCGTATAAAAATTCACAATCAAGTAAAAAAAATTTGTTGTACCTCATTTACACCGACGGCTGAAATGTTAAAGGCATTCAATACCAAAATGTATGACAGTGACAGCAGTGACAATCTTCAGATTGCCAACTTGCATAATGAAGAAAATGAAATGCTTAAATTCAATAGAATTATTAAGTGAATGTATTTTTTGACAAGTAACAACAATTACATTTTAATGAAGAAAATGAACTGTTTAATACAATATAAATTAAAATTATTAAGTGAATGTATTTTTTGACAAGTAACAATAATTATATTTTAGTTATAACAATATATCTTAATGAAGAAAATGAAATGTTTAATACAATAGAAATTAGAATTATGAAGTGAAAGTATTTTTGACAAGTAACAACAATTATATTTTAGTTATAACAATATATCTTAATGGAGAAAATGAAATGTTTGATGCTTTTAGAAATATGATAACGGCGATTTGGGCGATTTAGTAAAATTAAAAGGGTAAGGCGATTTGGGCGATATTGGCGCTCTGTAGTGGCGACGATGCGACGAAGGTTCCTGGCAACCCTGGTGTGTGTTCGGTTTGATCAGGTGATTCACACAAATGCCCGTAAAACCAAACAATGTTCACCTTCGGTGATCTAAGTTAGCTTATAGTACGCAGATTCACAGTGAGCATTTTTGGTAAATGTTCAAACAGATAAATCGGGAAATAGCAATAATTAAACGTAAAATAGAGGATAATATGGAAAAAAATGAATTATCATCAATCGTAACATCGCGTGATGTTAATTGGTGGGTATATGGTATATTCAGCCCTGGAGAATTATTTTGGTAACGGAAAGTCAAATCCAAATATTCGATTCAAGGAGGTTTTAATTGGATGGATGAAGGAGTCAATCAAGAACACAATAATAATAAGACGGTGCAACATATACATAATATATATAATAGCACGGTCACGGTACATTACTATCATTATTATTGTAATAATGATTGTGTATTGTGACCGTGCTATTATATATATGATGTATTTCTCGCACAGTCTTATTAATATTATGTTCCTGGTGGACAGTTACATCCGTCCAGTTAGAACCACTAGCTTGAATTGAATTAGGATTTGACTTGCCCTTCCCAAAATAATTCTCTAGTGCTGAGTATACCGTTGAATAACCCTCTTTTCACTGGCCAGCCAAACATTTAACATCAACGTGATGTTATGACGTCGATGACAATTCACTATTTTCAATGTCCTCTATTTTTTGTTTAATTAATGCTATTTCCGTATTTATCTGATTGATTTCGTCCCATAGTTCGTTATTGGGTCCCTATAAAAAAAAACATTAAAAATAATTATAGTTTTTATACATTCTAAACTTGGTACTTATGAAGCCGGCTTCCCTATAACTTTGAATGTCAAGCAAAGTGTGATTAAGGTTACGACTACAATAACATAAAGCATTTTTCTTGAAAATTTATTTTTTTCTGGAATATTATACTCTTCAATCTAAAAAAAAATACATAACATTATTATTTTCAGTTAAATTAATCGAAAAATATTAAAATATATACTTACGTCTATGATACAAGAATAATTGTTGCACATCTTAGCCGCACGTTCAACAAAGTGAGTTGTTATTTTCATTTATTTCCAGCCTTGCAAGGTTACTATGTTGATATTTTTCCTGTTATTAGCCAGCATAGACTTATTAACTTAGTTGGTTAAAACTGTACCATATTTTTGTAGTTTTAGACAAATAAGTGGAACCCAGATAACAATTTCTCAACTTAAATATTCTTAGAACTTTATAACTAAGTTTCATCAACAATATAATAGTTGTAATTTTATTATAAATTGTCAGAAATATTTTAAAAATATCATTTAACATACAACATTTTCAAAATGTTTCTAATGTATTATTTTGAATTTAATTTAGTGTGAACATTTTAAAAACATTTCATTTGGAACGTAGAATAACATTATTTTAAGTACATTCTTACAAAATGCTTATCAAATTAAATCTGTAAGTTAAAAAATAACACTTGGAAAATATTTTGGAAATGATAAACCTATCAATAAATTAGAATAATGTTGTATAAAATATATTTTTTATCCGTTTATATGTTTTCCTTATCTTTTTTTAACTAAAAATATAAAATTTAATTATTCTTAAATAATAATCATTATGCTGTATGACATCCACATAAAAATCAATTCAATCAAATAAAGATCAATCAAAAAAATTAGCATTATCATTTATATTTATCGCGAATATAATATTAATGATTATGTCGTTTGTCTGGGTCATAATGAACTCGACCAACTATTATTATATCTTATAACTTATATCCACCATAATTTTAATTTAATGACTGTTAGGAAGGTATTCTACACGTAATTTAGAAACACGAATAAGTTTGTACAGTTGATTAATTCATTCATTGATTTGCATATTATAAAAATTGTGTAAATATGAAGGGGAAATGGAATTATTGAGATTATGTAAAAATATAAAAATATATTATGTATAATATATATAATATAAATTATGGAACATTGTAATACAAATCATGTTAAACGAATTATTATCAATTGTCAAAATTCGATTATTTAATCACGATAAAAAAATATGTATTTTTGTAATATAAATACGAGCTCTAAACATAAGTACCTAGGTATATACAGGGTGATTTTTTAAGCATGCTCACCCCATTTTTATGCTTAAATTATGCATATATTCAATTTTAATTTTTGGAATTTTTAAGTGTCATTAAAGACGATATTTTCGAGTACTTAGATTTTTCACAACATGTATCCTGTGGCGATACTAATTTTTGTTTTTCAAATGACAACCTATATGTTTTAAAGCAAAATGGGATTCAGATAATTTCGTCACCCTGACGATGGCAAGTCGTGCTGTGGGTGTCTTACTCCTGCGTAGTGGGCCATATCCACTGTCTGCAGTTTCGGCTGAGTTCTCGGGGTGTGGAGAGTTACACCGTTGTTCTGCTGCTTTCCGCTCGTCTCCCGGTGTCGGATGGGGGCGATGTTGGCCCTCTCTGGTCGTGTTGGGTTTGTTCAGTTTTCCTTCTGGTTACTCTGTCCGTTGGTTCGTGCTGCTCGGTGCGTTCAGTGCCCAGTCAGCGGAGACTTGAGGCGTTCGACCCGCAGCCCTTTCTCAGATCAAAGATCACCCGGACAGGGATCAGCCGTCTGGGTATCCTACTAATGCCCCGAGGCACGCCCACCGCTGTGGGGCAGTTTCGGATAATGATATTGAGGCGCTGAGTGAACTAGCCGTTGGGTCCCTGTTTCCCAGTCGTCTATACGCATCGAGCCTTAGGTCTGTGCTGTCGGTAGTCGGAGAGCGATGTTGGCCCTCTCTGGTCGCCGGTGTTGACCCGCCGGTGTTCGGTTATATACAGTTTGCCTTCTGCGCCTCCCCAGTTGGCCGGAACCGGAATTCCGTTTCCAGTCGGCACCACGTGGAGGTGGGGGTAGGACTCTGCCAACCAGTATTATATAAACTATAGTTAATTATATAAGATACTAAAATTCTGTGATGCCTGCGTAGATCAGATAAGGGAAATGATGTGTTTAATGTCCAGTTATTAGGTATAACATAATAGTATTTCTATTAACTACTATTATACCTACTAGGTACTTAGGTTTTAAGATAAGTTTTGACTGTGACAATTTACGAGGCTTATCAAAAATTCTATTTAAATAGGTACCTACCTTTACTCCGTAAAGGTATAACCATATTGAATTCTCAACAATAAATAAGTAATAATTTGTGAAATACGGATAATCAAACTTATATAAGATTCAGTAAAATATAAAATTACGGTATTTTTCAGCATTTTGCTTCGAAAACCGTCAATATGCGTTTAAAACCAGAAA
>NW_021771105.1:14021-14191 GCF_005508785.2 Acyrthosiphon pisum | reverse complement strand
TGTTTCAAAATATTTCTTTACCATATTTTTATGTATACGGTAATCCTTTCTCCCTTTTTTTATCGTTATATTTTCATTGTCATGGGTCATCGTAATCTCATATGGACCTAACCAGTTTTGTCCCAGAGTATTTTTCTTATTTTGATTTTTCATCAAGACTTTATCCCCTA
>NW_021771105.1:10686-13921 GCF_005508785.2 Acyrthosiphon pisum | reverse complement strand
CATGCAAATCTTGTTCATTGCTTCTTTTATCGTAGTATTTTTAGTTGTCATTTTTCTTTTTGATTAAATTATCGCGGGCTACTTTGTGTGCCTCCTGCATCACTCGTTTCAGATCATAAATATAATTCTCATAATTATACTGTGCTTCTGGTTTTTGATGAAAACTAGATGGAATCTGTGGCTTCCTACCGAAAACTAGTTCATATGGTGTATAATCTGTAGATGTATGGATTGTCGTGTTGTAACAGAACATTGCATAGCATATTAATCGGTCCCAGTTGTTGTCTTTATCTACAAAGTTTCGTAGATATGTTTTTAAAGTTTTGTGAGATCTTTCTAAAAACCCGTTAGTCTGTGGATGCCATGGGGTAGTTTTTGATTTATTTATCCCCAAAAGTTTGCACATTTTCTTAAAAACATCTGATAAAAAATTCGTTCCGCAATCCGTTAATACCGATATCGGGATGCCATAATTGCATACAAAGCATTCGACAAACGCCTGAGCTACTGTTTCTGCATCGGTAGTTCTTAAGGCTACCGCGATGGCATAACGTGTTAATTCGTCCTGCATAGTAAGTATGTACAGGTTGTCTGATGAAGTTTTTGGCAGCGGACCCACAATATCTAAACAGATACGTTCAAAAGGTTTTGTGACGGTAGTAGTGATTAGCATTGGTTGTCTCATCGTCCTGTTCGTCTTATTTTTTTGGCATAGTTCACAATTTTGTATGTAATTTTTTACATCTTTTTTTAAGTTTTTCCACTGATATTGTGAGTTCATTCTTTTGATTGTACGTGATACTCCCGAATGTCCTCCGATTGGTGTGTCGTGAAATTCATAAATAATTTTCTTTTTTTCTGTTTCCGAAAATTGTTGTTCTTTAAAAATTTTTACAGTAATTCCTGAATTTTTGAATTTATATCTAAACATAGCTCGAACCCGTTGGAAACCGCTTAATGTCGTCAGTCCTTCCAGTCGAGTCGTTGAAAAATTTTTTATTCCGTCTTCCTCACAGTTTTTTTTTATGTTGGAAATTGCAGATAATATGTTTTCAGGAGTTAGTTCGCTTAAATGCGTTGGCTTAATTTTGAAAAATATTATGTTTCTCCCATCTTTATTATATTTAATAAATTTATTATTTATGTCGTTCCTTTCTGACAAATCTATTTGATTCCTATCAATAATGTCCCTAATGGCTGTTTGGGTAATAATTAAATTCTCTGGTATAGGTAATATTAAGTTATCAGTCGGATCTGCATTTTTAATACTACCCTCAATTTCAAGTATTTGTGAATAAAATATCGGCTTTTCTTCAGCTTTTATGAATAATTCGTAGTCATTGCTACCAGTGTCTGCATCTTTAACCACGTGTATCCGAGACAGACAGTCTGCGTTTGTGTTTAATGTCCCGGCTCGATATTTTATTTCATAATCATATTCCTCTAACTGGAGTCGCCATCTCATTAATTGAGATGAACAGTCTTTAAGGTTGAACAAGTAAGTTAAAGGTCGATGGTCCGTTATAATTGTGAACCTTCGCCCATAAAGATAAGGTCTGAAATGCTTAACGGCCCATACGATTGCCAGCAATTCTTTCTGGATGACACTATAATTATTTTCGGCCTTATTTAAAGTCCTACTTGCGTATGCAATAGGTTTATCTTCGTTCGGTTCTCCTTGGGAGAGTATGGCCCCTATTGCATACTGACTGGCATCTGTGGTTAAATTGAATTGTCCTTGTTCCCATTTCGGATAAATCAATAACGGTGGGCTTGTTAGTACTTTCTTTAGTTCCTCGAATGCATTCTCACATAGGTCATCCCATATAAATGGTGTATCCTTTTTTAATAAGTTTGTTAAAGGTTTGGCTATTTTTGCAAAATTTTTTACGAATCTCCTGTAGTAGTTTAACAATCCTAAAAAAGATTTTATGTTTTTCGCATTTTTCAATTTAGGATAATTTTGGATACATTTTATTTTGTTTGGGTCCGGTGATACTCCGTTTTCATTTATGATATGCCCCAAATATAGTACTTCTTTTCTTAGAAATGCACATTTACTTGGTTGCAATTGTAGTTTGTGCATCCGTAGTCGATCGAAAACTTTTCCTAATTTATTTTGATGGTCGCGTAAACTCGATCCATGTACCACGATGTCGTCCAGGTATGCGGTGCATAATTCTTCCAACCCTGTTAAAACGGATTTCATTGCTCTTGAAAAGGTCGCGGGCGCCGAACTCAATCCAAACGGCATTCGTAGAAACTCGTAGTGTCCGGATTTGGTTGAGAATGCTGTCTTATGTGTGTCCCCACTATTTATACTTATTTGATGATAACCGCTCGCTAAATCCAACGTGGAGAAGTATTTAGATGATCCAAGGGATTCTAGTATTTCTACTAAGTTAGGTAATCCGTATGCTTCATTTTCGGTTACCTCGTTTAACTTCCTGAAATCGACGCATACCCGTAATTTTTCTTGTCCATCGGTACCTGGTTTTTTTTTTACTACTACTAGTGGGAAATTAAAATGTGAAATTACATTTTTTATAATGTTGCTTTTTTTCATATCACTGATCTGTTTCTCGATTTCCTCTTGATACGCCCACGGTAGTCTGTATGGTCGAATGTTGATAGGTTTTACGCAGCGCGGCGTGTTTATATAATGCTTAACCACGTCTGTGGTGTTTAAACAATCACCTTCTAAAAAAAACACATCCGAATACTTATTGCATAAATATATAATACTGTCACGTTCCTCGATGTTTAGGTCATCAGTTTTGATAGCTTTATTTAGTAATTGAATACGATTCGTTGTGCCCTTGACATGTTTTGTGTCCTGCGTTTGCTCGTCACGGTCGCTATTAATGAAATATACGTGATCGGAGTACGGTTCCCATTGTAAATTTTCGGTGGACAACTCGTCGATCACGAACGGTTGTTCCGAGATATTAATTATATTACTTACGATTTTATTTCCGTGCACGGGACTGAGGCTATTGGCAATTATCACGTCTTCATTTATTTCTTGTTTTTGAATTGTAATTACGTCATGACCTACTGCTTCCTCTGCGTTTATTGTTACAATACAGTTGCTCCGTGGTGGTATTATAATACTTTGGTCATTTTTGATCGAGTAAGGAATTCTTAATAACTTATTTTCAAAATCTATGTGCATTGATTCACGTTCCAAAAATTCATAACCTAGTAAACCGGGGTACCACAAGGAGACCACATT
>NW_021771105.1:7137-10636 GCF_005508785.2 Acyrthosiphon pisum | reverse complement strand
CACGAAAAAACCGTATGCAAGGTGCAACATGAAACATGAAATCTCAAAATTAACTTAACTGTATACACTAATAATAACTAATATAATATTAAATAATAATTATCTTTACCCAGAGGCCAGATTGCCAGAACCCAGTCATTCTTCTCTACTTTCAGGACATAGGGGTAATTAGTTAATTTGGAAAGACTTATTGAATTTAATATTTATTATTGTATATCTAACCGACTATACATTTTAATATGACAGACAAGTGACAACAGTACCTATTCGAATTCGGGACTCAAGTATTTTAAATTATAATTAGTATAGTGTTGATTGTTGACCAAATGCTATTTGGCATTTTATATCTACATTCTTCTTCTTCTTCTTCAGCTTTTACTGTCCTTGAAGGACTTTCGCTGCCTCTACTACTTTTTTCCAACTATCTCTGTCAATACTGTCTTCTAAAGTTAGTCCCTGGGCGCACTTGTTTATATCTTCTTTAACCCTGTCTATCCAGCGCTGTCCAGGGCGACCCCTAGGTCTTTTTCCATTGATTTTTCCTTCCAGAGCTTTCTTTAGAATACCATTTGACCTCCATACATGGCCTGCCCACTCAATTCGTTTGCTCATAAGGTACGCGTTGATACCGGGGTTTTGATAAATTTGTTGTACTTCTACATTAGTTCTTCTTCTGTAAACTTCATTTTCTAGTATAGGTCCATAAATCCTTCTAAGAACTCTTCTTTCGAAGCAAGCCATTTTTTCCTCATCTCCTTTAGTAGTCGACCATGTTTCACATGCAAATGTTAGAACTGGCCGTAGGAAACTTAAGTACAGGCGTTCCTTTGATCGTCTAGAGAGGAGCTTTGATTTGAACAATTTTTCCGAAGCGTAGTAACCCTTATTAGCGGCTGATATCCTAATTTTAATTTCATTATGCATGTTATTGTATTGATTTATGTTTGCCCCAAGATATTTGAAGTTTTCCACTTGTTGGAAGGTATAGTTTTCTACTACTAGGTCCGAGATATCCCTTGCTCCCCTAGTCATGACTAAATATTTGGTTTTATCCTGATTTACTTCTAGACCCATTGGCTTCGCTGCTTTTAACAAATCATTAGTTCTTATCGTTACATCTTGTCGCGTACTGCCTATTATAACTATGTCATCAGCATAGGCAAGTAGTGTACTATTTGATAACAACTCCATGCCTTGTCGCATTGACATTGACCTGATCACTTTCTCAAGCGCTAGGTTAAAGAGAACTGGCGACAAGGCATCACCCTATTTGAGTCCTGTGCTAACCTCAAAACTGTCAGATGTACCATTGCCAAACTTCACTTTGCACATTGTATTCGTGTTGCATGCTTTTATGAGATTGATAAGTTTTTTGGGTATTCCAAATTCTTCTAAGGCCGCCCACAGTTTATCTCGAACTATGCTATCGTAAGCCTGCTTGAAGTCAACAAAGCACATGTGGACATCCTTATCGAATTCATAACATTTTTCCATCATTTGTCTGATTGTGAAAATATGATTAGAGGTGGACTTTCCTCTTACAAAACCACTTTGATAATCTCCTATTAAATCTTTTGAATATACCTCTAATCTTCGTAATAATGCCAGAGATAGGATTTTGTAGCATGAGTCTAAAAGCGCAATTCCCCGGTAATTGCTTGTGTCCATAGGGTCGCCTTTTTTGTATATGGGACAGATAACGGCTGTTTTCCAATCTTCAGGTATTCGGTTAGTATTCCATATTTCTTTTAGTAGCCCGTGAATTTTGGTCACAAGTTATTGAATACTAATCTTTAATAGCTCAGAATTGATATTATCTTCACCGGAGGTTTTGTTGTTTTTCAGTGTCGCGATAAGGATATCCTTTACCTCCTCGCGGTTAGGTTCCTCTACAAGAGGTTGTGCCGTATGGTAGATCATATTTACACTTTTTTCCCTAACTCCTTGATCGACATTTAAGATGTTTTTAAAATGTGCTTGAAACTTCTGGATGATGCCTTCTTCATTCGTTATCAAGTTTCCATCGTTGTCCTTGACCATACGAGTTTGAGCTTTAAATCCTTCCTTTATCGATCTGCATTTTTTGAAGAACAACCTTGGGTTGAGCCTATGTTCTTCTATTTTTTGAATAAGTCCTTTTTCCGCTTCTCTTTTTTCCTGTCTCAATATTTTACATGCAGCTTTTTTGTTTTTAACAAATTCTTCTATATTGTCAGGAGAAGGGTCTTGTATCATTTTTAATCTTGCTTCTGCGCGTCTTTCTATGGCTTCCTTACACCGTTCATTAAACCATGAATTCTTACCGTTGAATGTGTTTTCTTTTTTAAATACTTCAGCTGATTTGTTTATTGAATCTTTAACTATGTTCCAAGTTTCTTCAAGGTTTTGCTCTGTATTTTGGGATCTTTTCATTAGTTCATTATTTAGAATTCCTCGGTATGATTTCACTTTCTCTCGATCCTTTGTGTTTTCTATTTCCAGGCGGGTTCTACCTTTTAGTTTTTTCTGCTTCCAACTATTAGCCAGTTTGGTTCTAAATGATGATATGACCAGGTAGTGATCTGTGTCTCCATCAGCTCCTCTATAACTTCTAACTTGTCTAACACTAGATCTGTATCTCTTATCTATAAGTATATGATCGATTTGACTTTTAGTTCTTCCATCTGGAGATACCCAAGTTTGTTTGTAAATTTCTTTACGTTGAAACTGGGTACTACTTATAACTAATCCTTTGGTTGAGGCAAAGCTGATTAACCTTAGTCCGTTATTATTGCTTTCACTATGCATACTTTTTTTTCCTATAGTATGTCTAAAAGCATGCTCACGTCCTACTTGAAAACAGTTTACATATATAAAAAAAACTACGAAAAATCTGACTCAAAATAAAAAGTTGTATCCAGCCTAAAAACATATATATGTTAAAAAAATACCCCAATCATCAATTTTGAAGGAGCTATCTAGGTTGAAAATTGGATCTGATTACTGTTCACTTAGACCTTAATATTTTTATTGTCTTAGAAATTAGAATAGTATTCTATATTAATATTTATTTACTAAAATTCTTACTTTAAAAGTTATTTTAGTTATTATTTTGTTTAATCGAAATCCTACTTATTATAGCCGAGAGATCCCACTAACCTGAAGCAAAAGTATAAAAACATTAAGAAAATGCTTAGGGGGTCAAAAAAAACTTTGTTGTGGACCACATGTGAAACAATATAAAGCCCAAAGTGATTTGGAAAATGAATTATATTCTATAATCAAAATTTCAGCGGAAGGTTTACCTTGTACTTTTGATAGCGATGATCCAATTCGTAAGTTCTTACTCCTTTCTACTCCTATTAATAAATACAATTTATTATATATTATTCTATAATGTCCTACACTCCTACTGTAAACATTTTTTCTCTCCTTTGTAAAATGTTAAGTCCTATTGGCTATAATTTATTGGTTAAACATTAACACTATTCTAAATTATTTTTTTTTTCATTCTATTATA
>NW_021771105.1:3045-6706 GCF_005508785.2 Acyrthosiphon pisum | reverse complement strand
TTCAAATATAAAAAAAAAAAAAGCAGGTAAGTGGATGTCGCTCTGCTGTACAGTAGGTTACAAGTGGGTCATTGTATAATGGATTGTATTTGACCTGATTTCAATGATTATATAATAAAATTGATTCTGAGCGGAGACGGTTTGTCAGTCTGGTTATTTTATATTGTTATTATTTATTATATCATGTATAAGTTGAATTAATATTATAATACTATAATTATTTATTCGTTTCTATGATGATAAACAAAGTGTTAGAAATTAAAATCCCATTTTTAGCGTTTTTAGTAATTTTTCAAAGGCATTAATTAACTACCTATTGATAAAATCGAAAAATGACCTCTCCAAAGTACCATCTTGATCTAATTTGCTAAAAATTAAGGTGCTATATGTTGAAATCGAAGCACTCCTTCTGGTAGAAATTTTGTATACAGTATATAAAAAAAAAATAACAAACACCATTGTAAAACCACTAGCTTCCTTGCTCCGCTCAGAATCTAAAACTATTAGAATGAGATAAGCCTGAAAAATGTTATTGAAAATAAATGTATAATATATTAAAATTTATTGACAATATGATGAAAATATTTGTTTAATGCATTATTTTCCAATTTATTTCTATGAACAAAAATTCATCACAATACAAGAAACAAGTACGGACGATTGTGTTGAAGAATATGTTGTAAATGGAGAGGAGCTTGATGATAATGCGCTATCAACGCATGAACATTTGTCATTTACTAATCGTAATTATCATTATTTCTGTGCTCATTTACTTCATAATATTATATTATGAACATTGTGATATATATAATTAATAATTAATATTAATACATTTATGATTTATAGTAATCAAAGAATTTCCACCAACTACATCCTCTTCATTAGAAGGGATAGATATAGTCGATACACATTTAAATAAAGAGTCATGTATTTTTACAGATGAAAATCAAGAGCAATGTAGGTCTAGATTAAAATATTAAACAAAAATAAAATGTGTAGAACTTTAATTTTTTTATCAGATAATAATCAAAACAATTCAACCTGGTCTCCTTTAAACTCAACAAAAATGCTAAGAACAACATCTAAAAATCCAAAATTAGTATTTAATAACAGTCATCAAAAACAATGTGAGTTTTTATAATTTTAAATAAAATATTAATTTTCTGCTATGCGTAGACATTTAAATATGTACTACAATGTCTTCTTAAATATTTGTAGCTAACAATAAGAAACATTGCATGACCTCAGCTGGTGAAAAGTTTGAAGACCTTGCAGAGTCCAAAATGGAGCTGGTATCTCTGCAACAACAACTTGTTAGACAAGAACTTTTACAGTCATCCATTGAACATGAAACAAAATTAAAATATATGGCAGAAGAACATGCATTAAAACTTGAGATCTTAAGAGTTGAGTTAGAAATTAAAAAAAAAAAATAATTTAATTTAATTTAGTAAAAAGCTTAATATATATATAAATATATAAATATATTAATATGTTATATAAAAAGCTTCTTTTATAATACTTTCTTAAAATGTTTAACCATCAATAATAAATAACATACCTACATTAAAATTTAAATTCTTAAATATAATTGTATTTTCATTGTAATTATAATTAATATAAAATAGTAAAATAAGTAAAAAATAGTAATAAAATATATTATTATTAATAGTGATACTAATAGTAGTAATATTATATAAATATTTAACTAATAAAAAAATGTATACTTATATTTATTTATAATAATATATATAAGTTAGTATATAATTCCAATTTTTTAAATAATAAAAGTTTAATTTAAGCAAATCAAAATTTGTATGTTTAAAATGAAGATGCCTAATGTTTATAGTCTAGAGAAATACTCTCTTATCAATTGTTGTCTTGCACAACCTTCTTCATCCATTATTTCATGATTAACATTGATTATTTCATTTGGTGGTAATACTACGTCTACGAGATCAGGGGCTTCTAAATCATTGTTATTGCATGCAATGTTATGTAAAATAGAACAAGTAACAATTACAGCTTGTGATGTAGTTAGCTTCAAGCGTAGACCAAGAGATAAAATTGGGAATCTACGTTTAAGAACTCCATATGTTCTTTCTACTGGATTTCTGGTTCTAATTATTGACTCATTGTATAGCTCTTCAATATTTCCCCTTGGATTTATAAAAGGAGTTACAATATGACTGGTATTTTTATATCCACTATCTGCAACAATTAAGCTATTTCCCCATTTACCATTAACCAATTGACTGTGAATATTTGAATTTCTGAAAATTGTTTGATCATGGCAAGATCCTGGCCAGCGAGCTACAATGTCCATTATTTTTAAATCAGGGGAAACAACTGTTTGGACATTTAATGAAAAATATCCTTTTCGGTTTCGAAAATACTCAGCATTATGACCTCCTAAAATATTATTATAATTATTATTTTATGTGATACATAAAAATATATATCTGCTAGAAAAAAAGAGTAAATTTGTTTATGCAAAATCATAGGCAGTATTTCTCATGTTTATTTTTATGTTAATATATATCATTTTTTACTAATTAATTTTGTAAATTATTTGCATAATTAGGAGGTTAAGTATATAGTACGTACAAATTCATAAAATTGTTAACCTCTGGGTTATTTAAATAATAACACCCAAGGACATTAAAAAATAATAATTGGGGAAGTGTTAGTACAGATGTTTTATTGGTGATTAAGCCACCAGACTTCCACCTATGTATAGCATTACAATATAAATTCTTTTTATATGAAGTTAGTAATAATAGTTAATAATAATCAATAACCTGGGCTTTGAATTCGAATATGTGTGCAATCTATTGCACCTATAGCTCTTGGAAATCTAGCAATTTTGTAAAAACTTCTCTGTAATGTATACACTTCTTCATCTGTAGTTGGCATATAAATAAATTGATGACATAGGCGTGCAATAGCTGTGCTAACAGTACGAACAATTACACAAGCAGAAGATTTACTAACACCGAGAAAGTCACCGGCAGTAATAAGAAAACTTCCTGTTGCATAGAATCGCAGTGTTAATAATAATTTGTCTATAGGTGCTATTGCACAATTCCTTTAGAAATAAAGAGAAATTAAAACATATTATTAAAAAGTTAAAGATTATTAATTAGAATTGTATTGACCGATTCCAACATGTAGTAGGTTGCCATTTAAAAATAGTAAGGTGTATTATATTGATATGGGATAATTATAAATGATTAAATGAATATAGGATGGTGTAATGAATGCTGGTTTAATACTTGAAAATACTTGCAAACTTATATCTTGACTTCATAAATACAACATTTTACCTTACTATTATTGTACAAAATGAAGTAGGTGCCTACAATTATTTTTATATTTTATTTGTTTAATTTTTTTATCCAAACTTACCATTGGTTTTCTACAGATATATTGTCCCTTATTAAATCCAAAACTTGTTCAACAACAACTTTAGAAAGTCTAAACCTCATCCTAAAATCATGATCATCCCATTTCATCATATGATTTATTCTATCTCGCACCGTGTAAGGTCTTCGACGATAATTAATGAACTCTAATATTTTCTTCATCGTCATCCTCAAATAAAAGATTTGGCTGAATATTCATTATATTATATTTATATTAAAAAAAATTAACAAAAATG
>NW_021771105.1:0-2995 GCF_005508785.2 Acyrthosiphon pisum | reverse complement strand
TTCTCGTTCTAATTATTGACTCATTGTATAGCTCTTCAATATTTCCCCTTGGATTTATAAAAGGAGTTACAATATGACTGGTATTTTTATATCCACTATCTGCAACAATTAAGCTATTTCCCCATTTACCATTAACCAATTGACTGTGAATATTTGAATTTCTGAAAATTGTTTGATCATGGCAAGATCCTGGCCAGCGAGCTACAATGTCCATTATTTTTAAATCAGGCGAAACAACTGTTTGGACATTTAATGAAAAATATCCTTTTCGATTTCGAAAATACTCAGCATTATGACCTCCTAAAATATTATTATAATTATTATTTTATGTGATACATAAAAATATATATCTGCTAGAAAAAAAGAGTAAATTTGTTTATGCAACATCATAGGCAGTATTTCTCATGTTTATTTTTATGTTAATATATATTATTTTTTATTGTTGAAAATTCAGTATGGTTATACCTGTACGGAGTAAAGGTAGGTACCTATTTAAATAGAATTTTCGATAAGCCTCGTCAATTGTCACAGTCAAAACTTATCTTAAAACTGCGAGCCATTACAATTTTATCAGATATTTTAACAGAACGTTTAATAATTTATAGTTAGTTTCCGTTTGTCTACGACCGGTGTAGAGTACCGTATGCCGCGCGTTTCGTGTTTTGTCGTGTACGTATTTGATTTATTAAATCACTCAGTTACGCCCATAAATATTAAAGAATGGATAGGCCATGTTTGCTTAACATTGAGGAACGAACATGAAAACATTTTGAGGTATAGAGGTCTTAACGACAGAATATAATTTATGATAATACCGCTATTAGAATGAGAGGCATTGATAAATTCAGTCATTCTCTCTTCCCTATTACGGCACACTACCCTCTATTTTGTTAATATAGCCATGACATATCCATTCTTTAATATCTATGGTTATGCCTAAAGTAAAAAGCTCTTGTTCTAACCGGCTAAGAGGTTTTCTAAAAGATATATATTATAATATTTTATATTATTTTAAATAAATACAATTTTTTATATAGAGATTTTTCGTTTAATAGATTCAAAAACGTATTAGCACCAAACAGACGAAGATTTACAGCGGAACATTTGAAACAAACTTTAATTATTCGTCGTCGTCGTTTTTGAGCCGTCTAAGTGTCGTGTCTCCGCCGTCTTGGCATTTTTCGGGTTAATACCACATGTTTTAGCCAACGCGACCCGGTGCGCCGTCGCCGCCAATACCATCCAGGGTTTTTTTTAATGATTTTTTCTGACTGCACAAACTTATTCCCACTCTTGGGTTATAGTAGGTTATTTGTCTACTCATATCAAACCCTACAGACTGTCATCCGTAGAACTGTCAGGGGCCGCTCCAGGGGAGCACTAGCCCCCTCCCCCCAAAGCTTTATTTCTAAACAATTGTATACTGTTAAAAACAAAATTACAAAAAAAAAATCATCGACATTTTCTGAAAATTATGACTTGGTCATAATCATGTCTCTGGAGCAGCCCTTGTGAACTGTGCTGGCTATACTACCTAGTACCTACTAACCTACTGCATACTGTACTATCTACATTTTTACTTTCATAAGACTGCATATAGCCATATAGGTACTCAGAAAGTCAGAAACGATACGTAAAAACATATATAAATCCCGACTCTCTCATGATATTATACCAAATAAATCATTTTATATCAATGCACTATTTTTATTGTACACTTGTAAATAATAATTTTAAAATGTTGTTTGTAAATATAAGTAATTATACTTACTAAATAATATTTACTTAAATAGGTCATTTGTAATAATAATTGTTTATAAAAAAAAAAACAACCAATTGACTAGGTACCTACCTAATTTCTTTATAATTGTTGTAATATACTTTTACATCAAATATGAAATAATAGTAAAAATGATTATCTTGACTGAATTAAAATGCGTCTAGACCAATACAACTTTTACAAAGAAAAATTGCTAGTATATGTTTAAGTAAAAATACTTTAATTGGTTCAACTAAAGAAAACTTTAAGATATTAGATATGTTACCATTTAAGTCTGCGTATATAAAAAAATAACTATTTTATAGATATATAATTAAAAACTTTGAATCCTTTCTGGATATGAATAAGGTTATTAAAAGAGAAAATAGGACATTTGATGTCAGAATGGAGTATTTTAGAAAAGCGTTTGGTAAAAAATGCATAGATTATCTAGGTCCAAAAAGTACAACTCAACGCCAGTAAATATAAAAAGGGACATATTCTATACAGAAGGCAATCGTATAACTATAGAAATAAAAAAGAAATTCAGATTTGGTTATTTTTAATACTCGAAAGATTTCAGATTATATTTAACTGTTGTAATTTAAATTTAGTTTATAAGTATTCTAATTGTATAGATTGATTATTCAGTTCTTGTCCACTTTTCTTATTTATAATTAAATTGTTCATATTAATTATTATATTATATAACTATCTATCACCAGCACAAGCATGTGCTTAAAGGTGGTTGATATTTTTTTTGTTTTAAAAAAAAATAGTATAATTATGAATAATACCTATAAACAATTTTTAATTTTAATAGAAACATTTATTTTTTTTTATTTTGAAGTTTACTAAATTATTGTTTTATAATGTACAATAAAATATATCATCCTGAAATTCTTTTTTTGCACTGCACAATTACTTTTCTCACTGCACAAAATGTGTCTCACTGCACACTAAAAAAAACCCTGATACCATCCATGCATCTGTGCACCCGAGCCTCGCTGCTCACCGACTCGTTTACGCGATACGAGTTCCGGCTGTCAGTGCCAAACCACGGCTTGATTGTTATTTTTCTCGTCGCCCACCCGTTCCTAACGCAGTGCGACCTTGCCGTGTTCCGCCCGTGTTTACACGTTTACCGTTCGTCCGTCGGTTTCGTCATTTGAATCCGTTGGCTCCTTCTGTGTGCGTCGCATTTACGCCGCGTCGCCACCGAAGTATTGTTCGATC
>NW_021771104.1:17364-29673 GCF_005508785.2 Acyrthosiphon pisum | reverse complement strand
TTCGGTCACATTTGTGATACTAGGAGGATTAGAGTAGGGAATTGTTGAAGCAGATGTTTTGCAGATGATTTAGTCCACTGAAATTAGAATTTTGATACGGAATAATTCATACAAAAGGTATAAGTGTGTTTTTAGGTCTATTTAAGTGTCCTGAATAACTCCTCAAAAGTCCCCTTCAAAAAAGTGTACGCATAACAGTTGGCAACACTGCAAAAATGCTCAAAAACGGTTTTTCAAGATTTTCTCAGTAACTATTGATTTTACAACAAAAATATATCTATACAATCTGAAAGAACAAATAATTTTACATAAAAAAAGATCTATGACTTTTTTTGTCAGAACAGTATTTATCATGATAAATTCTAATCCAATTACAGTTGGCACCAATGAAAAGACGCTCAAAAATGGTTTTTCGAGATTTTCTCGATAACTATTGATTTTACGACAAAAATACTTATAATAAAAATGAAAGAAAAAATAATTTTACATAAAAAAAGTTTTAAACATTTTTTCATCAGATCAATATTTATCATGATAAACGCCAATCAAATTATGTAAGAAATAAAAAAAAAAAACAGTTTATTTCACTTATCAGTTTATCACCATATTATTTATTTATTTCATAATATACTATTTCATGATGTAATATTTAAAATTTTAAACCAATGATAAAATTGTATTAATCCATTATACATTAATTTGTCTATTCATCTTCATCATCATCAATATGCTGTTGAAAATCTGCCGGATTAGTCTCATCCAATTCTGGATTTTCAGTGTCGTCCATAGTTTGTTTTTCCAACTGATCGTCTTCAACTGGCTCTGTATTTAAACAAGATAGACCTTGGCAATTTCCGCAAACTGCCGAACAATGCAGACCTAATCTTCGACAACCGCACAATGGCCCACAACCTTTTGTGCAATTACAAAAAATCATATGTAAAAGACAATCAGGTGCAGGAGGTTGAGTTGTAGTTTTTGGCCATAACAGGTTGTCTCTCATTACCCATCCCCAGTCTAGAGGGTTTAATTCATTGCCCAACCATTTTTGAATTTGGTAATATACACGAAGGAGATGTTGTTGTGCTGCTTCAAAAGTGGGTGGCAATAAATTCAATTTTACTGATTTGCCTTTTCCCACTGACTTAGTGAAACATGAGTAACGATGGTTATTTATAGAAGTTTCCTTAACTGATGCACCATAAACTGCGAGGAAAAACTTAATTCCATTTAAGGAAATGGTTTCACGGGAAGTATTAGAATTATTAAAACAACCAGCTGCAATTTGTAAGTCGTTGCGTTTTTTCATGAGTTTCAATGCTGCTGTTTTACCTTTATGAAAAAGAGCCGATGTAGTATCACACCCAGAGAATGCGTGCAAAAATAACACATCATTTTTGATATTTCCTTGGTGATTAAAACTTCGTGACGAATAAATATTTTGTTCAATCATTCCCTTGCCTGGCTTGAGGAGAAAAACTTCTTTGTCAATAGGCGTACGAGCAGTTAGAATAACAAGGAGATCTATATCTTCACCAACAACAACTGTTGTACCATTCTCAGATTGCTCTATTGCTGTTTCAATTATTAAAATATCAGCATCATCTTGAGCATGTTTAACAGGAAAGTTATTTGCCTCAAACTTTTCTGTCAGCATTGAAATTAATCTAGTTTTATTTTTTCTGTTGGAAAGAAGTTTTTCTTGGCTTACTGTAACTGTCATTTGCTTATCAAAACAAATATCAACAGATGAAGATTTTGAGGACCGACGAAGTTGTTCTACAGCTTTTACGCTGTTTCTGATATTTTCATAGCCATCAAAAACAACAATTGCCTTTGAGCCAAAGTGATTTTGCACGTAATCAACATATTTTCCACAAATGTCATCATATGTTCGATTCATATCCCACACAACTTTACGCAGGAGAAGTCCACCATCGATGACATAAGTGGCATTTTGAAAATCAGGTGGAGATTTAACTTTCTCAAAATTGTCATAAAAAAGTGACTTAGTAGTTTTACGCATACCAGCTTCATCGAAAAGTGATAAAGGATATGGAGCCAGCTCATACTCTAAATAATTACGAAGTTCTTCGTTAGTTCTTTTTATGACAATAATTCTTTGGAACAATAATAATGGATCAACAGCTATTTCAGTATCATTAATTTTTACCGTACTATTGACAGTTAATAATGAAAGTACTCTATCTACACGCTGGAATTTAACATCGCCGAAAGTGCTTCCAATTTTTTTATCCATTCCAGCCATCCCAACACTCCAAGATACATGGCAGTTTATTTTTTCATCACCAGTAACTCCTGTTGCAATTGACATGATGCTTTCTGTATAAGGAAAAGGATCATGAAAATTAAACCAATCTAATAATCTTTTAACATCTTTAGCATCTCTTTTTATGCGAGCATCACTTGCATCAACATGCTGCTCCCCAGAGTGAAAATAAAGTCCACAAAAATGTTCAAGGCCTTCGCTAATGTTGCTTGCGGTCAATAATCCATCAACCCATTTATTTAATACACTTTCATTTGTACTTCGGCCACGTGTAAAGCCACCCTTTGATTTTGACGATTTCATGAGAGATTGCTCTATAATCATGTCACTCCAAGTTCCACAGAAATATTTATTAGAACGTTTTATTGAGAAAAAGTTGTTAGTAAACTTTTGAAAAGCTGTATTATCCATTGTATTTTCTAAATTCTCCATATCTTGTACATACAAATGTGCCGATTTTGCATAATTATAATGCCCAGCTGCATGAAAATATGGAAGCATTCTTTTAACACAAACTAAATGCATCTTCCAATCTCCCATTCTTTCCGCTCGTATAAATTCTTTTGCAAGCGCTGTCATTTCAAAGTATTGTAGCCACAGTTTAGCAGTTGGACCTCTGTTCTTTAATTCAACAATTTTTTCCTCAAACAACAATTTCAATTCTTCAATGACCTTTGAAGATTCAATATTTTCAAATAATTCTTCGTTAAAATTGTCGAGATGGACTTTATATTGCTCTTTTTGTTCATCATTGAATGACATTTCCTTGAAAATAATTTGAGAAAGAGTTATTTGGATTAATGTGTGAGCTCTCACAGCTCTTGAGTAAGCATGACCTAACAATATTTTGTCCACGGAATTAGGAGCAAAAATAATACTCATTATTTCTTTTAGGCCACTCCCAGCCATGATATAACCTATTGATCCAAGATATGACATAAGTAAATGAAAACCACCAAGTCTGACGAACACGTTAGAAAACATAGGTTCCCCAGTCAACGTTGCAATGATTTCTCGTGTTTTCAAATAAAGTGGTTGGTCAAGCGTTACGACACATGTTGTATGGCCATCTTTGTTCCCATCATTTGTAATATATTGTAAAGTTGTAAAAATAGTGTTGTAATTACTTGCTGAATGATTTATAAACGGTAGAAAAAGAATCCTTGATTTGGTGTGTATCATTTCTCTTGTTAAAATCTCCATGAATCCACTCCAGCCAACCACATCGTCAGCTTGCCACTTTGCGTACCACCACAATACATCTGAATTCCGGAATATTGACGTAACTTTTATTTGATCAAAATTCAGTTTTTTAATGGTTATAGTTTTAAGTCCTTGTACACCATGATTGTTATACAATTTAAGAGGGATATGAGAAACATTAGCCATTTCAATTTTAGTTGGAATTTTTGATAATCTTACTATTTGTTGACTATCATTAATCTTGTCGTAAGGAGAAATTATTTTTATCATGCCCATAGAATGAAATGTATTCAAACCGTCAATAGAACTAATATTGTGGTCTGCATTGTCACAAACATACTGCACAAAACACCCATCTTCTGGTGGAGAAACAAGTGGTTGGGGATGAAATAAACTAGAAGCTTCGTACAATAATGCTTCTTTGTATGATACACATACACCTAGACTTGATAAAATATCAACCAAACGTTGTGACGCGTATTGACGGTAACAATAAACGGCCAGTCCGAGCTGCAGAGGAGATCGAAATGACCGAGGACCGAGTGCAGATATAATCATGTGACAAATCGTTTTACACACCCTTTTCTTTGACTCTAGATTTCCTTTATTATTTTTTAAAAGAAGTTTTTCAACAAAAAATATCAACGTTTCTGGAATATTTTCATCCAGATCATTAAACAAGCTGGTGCTGGGTGGATAAAAATCTGTTTCGTAGATTTTAGTATGTATATCTTGGCGTAAAATATCTGCACATGTATTAAGAAGCCTGCGGCGTTCATCATTGGGATCAATTTTTTTTTTTCGTACCATGCTTGATTTAGAATATTGATATGAGTTTCTCGAAAAGAAATAATTGTAAATCCTGTTTTTTTAGTCGTTATGATGATCCTGTCTCCATACTTCTCTTCAAGTTTTTTTTTAATAGTTTTGTTATCAGGTAAATAGTCAGACACAGCTTCCTTCAACTCATTCAATGTAAACTGGGAGTCTTCATTATTTTCAATAAAAGAAAAAATTTCCTCCATTGCTGCAGCAACATTTTCATTTGCAGGACGACCCGATTTTTTTTCCCTAGGTACTGGTAGATTAAACTTATTCAAACAGTTTTGGTGATATTTTGCTTCAGCTGCAACTAAATCTGTATTCAAAATTACACGTTTTTGAACAGCTTTGGCCCACTCATCTCCTCTTGCTTTAGCAACATCAATGATATTTTTTTCAAAACCAAGAGTACAGACATGAGAAATTTTTAAACGAAGTTCCTTTCGTTTCTTATTTTCCTTTTTCTCGTCAGCATCTTTTCCACAAATAAAACAACAGTTTTTGAAATCAAAAGCGAATTGACTTGACCTCATTTTCTTTTTCAAAGGACTCGTTGCAGCTGCAACTTCTTCCTCGTTCTCTCTTTTTTTTTTATATGCGTTGATACTCGATGGACGCGTATACTCTTTACGGCATTGAACATGAACTTTTGTTGAACTTAATTTTTGCAATTGTTCATGTTTCCCATCGCCTCTTTCAACACTAGCATTGATTAACTTATCTAATCCACGCTCAACTTCGACAGTAGATCCATCAACAAGCGATTGATCACAAATAAAACACTGAGCGTCACTTACATTCATTGTAACACGAGTCCTCTACAGTCTACAGTCGATTTAGAGAAAATCGAATAATTATTAACTAAATAATAAAAAGGATGGGCGCACACTAATTACTGATATACATCCAAAACTAACAATAATTATAACAATAATATATGATAATGTACAATTGACAAAATAATAATATAGATTATAGTCACCGATCTTGTAGAAATGCAACCGATAGCTCACAGTGGTCTGTAAAGTAAATTTAGCTTACATTAAATTATTTTTTAGTTTTTATTTATAATAACCATGAATTAATAAAATTTAATTTAAATTTAAAATTGATATAGAATGTTTATTTATTTAGTTTATATTCGTTTTACATAAATGTAGGATTAATGGATATATTATGAATTTCTGAAATAATATATTATACAGAGATTCACCAAGAGTGATTTTATTCTTTTAAGTATCTTTAACTTATTAAATATATAATTTTTAAGTATATTGTATGAAATTATGTTTTACTATTTCATATTAACAGGAGATACAAGTATACAAATTCTGGTGTACTATAATACGACTTACATTTATATAAACGTAGGTATTTAATACAATATTAAATACCTAATTTATTAAATCTTAATATTATTTATTATAATAATTTATCTTGTCTCCTCGTTCTATATTTAATCTTTAGGATATGATATCAATAATTATATAAAATAGTATCAATAATAAACATTGAAATTAAATTTCTAATATCATAAAAGTTATATAATTATTCCAATTAGGAATATCAATATCAGACACAGCTTAGGTTCCAATGTATATGGAAATTCAAAAAGAATAATTATAAAAACTGAAATGGGCTTATAATCACAGCTTAAAGTTAAATTAAATAAACGTTCATGGTGATAGATAATATGGTTCAAGTTACATACATTTGGATAGTTAAATAATATTTATGGCTTTAGTTGTATTAAATCAATTAACAAATGGGTAATATAGATAGTTAATAAAATAAATAATATGTAATTTAGATACTTACTTAATTAGGTTACTTTTTAGACCACTGTATCCCACTGAACCACGACTGACGCACTTTCCAGCAAAAGACACACGCGCACACGCGGCGTATATGAAAATAATATGACGCCGTGAGACACTCGTCAAGTCGGATAATTCACAAAAACACGCAACTATTAGACTTTGTAGACTGTAAGTTTAGAGATAAGGAAAAGGAATTATGGTAGACTGCTGGCTGAAACGGGGGATATCGAATATAATGAGTTCTATATTTATCTCATCGATACTGACCGACAACAATATTACCGATAAGACGTCGACAGTCTCGTACGGTTAGATACAGTTAGATAGTAGTACATCGAATCTTTAAATATATCTGAATATTCAAATGTATACAATATACATATTTGTTTATTTATTACATAATTTGATTGGCGTTTATCATGATAAATATTGATCTGATGAAAAAATGTTTAAAACTTTTTTTATGTAAAATTATTTTTTCTTTCATTTTTATTATAAGTATTTTTGTCGTAAAATCAATAGTTATCGAGAAAATCTCGAAAAACCATTTTTGAGCGTCTTTTCATTGGTGCCAACTGTAATTGGATTAGAATTTATCATGATAAATACTGTTCTGACAAAAAAAGTCATAGATCTTTTTTTATGTAAAATTATTTGTTCTTTCAGATTGTATAGATATATTTTTGTTGTAAAATCAATAGTTACTGAGAAAATCTTGAAAAACCGTTTTTGAGCATCTTTGCAGTGTTGCCAACTGTTATGCGTACACTTTTTTGAAGGGGACTTTTGAGGAGTTATTCAGGACACTTAAATAGACCTAAAAACACACTAATACCTTTTGTATGAATTATTCCCCAGTTTGGCCTTTTTTTCAACTAATTTCAGTGGACTAATTGTTGAAGATTCATCGTGATAGTAGTTAATAGCCGATGATTCTGCAAGTGTCTGATTACTAGAGGTCGAAGCAGCAGATCCATCGATATAATTGTTGTAGTTAGTAGGAACTTGAAATGTTTGTGGTGGAACATCATACTTTCCTAACTCACCGTCGTATAAAAGATTGTTGATTAAATGTTGAATAGTACATTGTGCATAATGGGTTCTAAGACCGCGTACTTTACGTGCCACTATATCACCAAACGCATCAAAATCATCATTTTTTCTTTCGTTGCGTTCTTTGCGACTTTCATTTATCGATTTCATCATGTCAAAAACCTCTTGTGTTCTATCTTCACTGTTATTAAATTTAGATGATCCGGGCTTCCGATTTTTTTGCGGTACTTTCACATTTTTAGGAGTCGCCATTGGTGATAATTCTATTGGTGCCAAAATATTGCTTTCGTCACTTATTTGTAAATTGTTTATTGAATTGCCTTCATTTCTCTCAAAAATATTCTCATCAACTGCCATAAATGTGTGTTTGGTGTACAAATTCCAATGTTATCCTCATATACTTCATCACTTGAAATGTCATTTATCTACATTAAAAATATATAATTACGTTTAAAAATAACGACCTTGTTATATGTACATAAAATATGAATATTAAATTATTAATTATATATATTTGTAAGCAAATAATTTAAAAACAAAAATAGTAAGTATCACAATATTATTTTAAACTAGATGCCATCAAATGAAGACGAGTGGAAAAAAGTTGCTTGGGTCTATGAAAAAATTTGGAATTTTCCCCATTGCGTTGGTGCAATGGATGGGAAACATGTAGTAATTGAATCACCAATATTAGTGGAAGCGAATTTTATAATTACAAAGGCACATTTAGTCTTGTTCTATTCGCAGTAGTTGATGCGAATTATAACTTTATTTACGTAAGTATTGGGTGCCAAGGTCGTATATCGGATGGCGGAGTGTTCAAAAGTACTAGCTTTCAAAGACTTATAGAAAACTGTTCATTAAACCTACCAGACAAAAGTGTGCTACCGGGTCAAAATAAATTAAGTCCTTATGTTTTCGTAGCTTATGATGCTTTCCCACTTTCTCCATGTATTTTGAAACCCTATAGCGGACATCAGGATAAGGGTTCGAAAAATCGAATATTTAATTACCGCCTTAGTCGCGCCAGAAGAGTTGTGGAAAATGTTTTCGGCATAATGGCTTCAATTTTTCGAGTGTTTCGCAAACTAATGTTGTTGCAACCAGAAAAAGTGGAAAAAGTAGTATTAGCTTGTGTACACCTACACAAGTATTAGCTTGTGTACACCTACACAATTATTTACGTAAGAGCTCGTCATCAAAAAATACGCATACTCCACCGGGAGCATTTGATTCAGAACAATTAGATACTGGCACAATAGAAAGAGGAATCTGGAGAAAAGATCAACAACATTCTCGATCATTTTTATCAATTTCTCAAATAGCTCGAAAGTCATCTATTGAAGCTGCAGAAGTTAGAGATGAGTTCAGCGAATATTTCATTTCAGAACAAGGTCAAGTACCGTGGCAATTAAACTATTCTTAACTAAAACAAATTCATAGTTAACTGTGCATTGTTTATTTATTTATTTATTTTTTTTAAATCAAGGGCGGTTTATACTTATAATAATTTATAACTTTTTCTTTTTTTCCGTGTTGTTTTTTAACCGTGTCGGATTTTACGTTTTTTACCGATTACCTATTTTTTTTTTTAATAATTAATAATAATTTTAATAAACGTTTCATTTGACTTATACGTATTCCTTATCTTCTTTATTGATTTTATATTTTTATTTCTACTCCAAAATAAATATTATTATTTTACATATTTTTTTAAAATTACAGATACATAATAAATTCTTCAGTGCATGGTAAAAATGTCTTATGTCAAAAATAACTAGTTTTCAGGAAGATAAAACAAAACATTGAAAAATCATTCAACATCGTTGACATTTATGTCTGGGCTGATAATTAATTTAATTTAATATTCAATGTACCAACTTTTATGCTAACTATTAAGTAGAACTTTAAAATCAATTCTTCATTGTTTTTAAGTGACTTAAGGTATTTGGATTTTTATTTTATATGACTTACGCTATATGTATTTAATATTTATTATGATAATTTTATTTTATTTTATTTGAGCAAAACATATAATAAAATGTGCTAAAACGTAAAAGATCGACTAAAAGTATGGTCACTAAGACACTTTCGCTAAGACGATCTAAAAAACCGAGGTAAGTGCTCTAAATTAAATATTATTTATTTTAAAGTTAAAAACATTAACAATTAAAATGTAATTTTCAAAACTTAGTTTCCTGGTCTAAAACGAAAAAATGTTGTCATAATTTAAACTTTAAATGCTTATAAAATGAAAATTTGTACCTATGTATTTTTAATATTTTTCAATTGCTATTGTAACAATATATCAGGAACCTTGTATTAAAATTGCATGCGTTTTGGCACAACAAATAACATTTTATTGACATTCGTAGAATAAAAAACTAAAATAATTGGAAACTGAAAATGTTCGTAAACAGCTCAAAATAAGTTAAAATATTTTGAAAATTTTATGGTGTATAGAAAATGCTAATATAAACATTTATTCGAAATTTCAGTTATTCGTTTTTGAATGACAACAAAATAAAGAAATCTCTACATGAGAAATCGAGTGAATATCCAATTTGTAAAAATATGAACTTCAAACGCTCATAAAAATTTTATTTGACTTTCCGGTAGATACTTTTTAATTTATAAAGGTAGACAAACTTATGAAGAATCTTGTATTACATTTTTATTTCTTAGATATAAAAAAAAAATTGTATCAATTTCTAACTCAAAATTATTTGCATATTTTCGTGATTTTTACGTGATTTGTCAAAATTCGAACTTTAAATACTTATAAAAAAAAAATTGTGACTATGTATTTTTAATATTTTTCATTGCTATTGTAACAATGTATAGGAGCTTCGTATTAAATGTTCAAAGTTTTTTACCCAACAAATAAAATTTTATTGACATTTATAAAAAAAAAAAACAATTGGAAACTGAAATGTCCGTAAACATCGCAAAACAAGTCAAAATATTGTGTACATTTTATCGTGTATAGAAAATCAAATGAACATTTCATGCATATACGTTTGTTAGTTTTAGAGTTACACCAAAAACCAAAATCGATTTTGTCGAAACCCGATTTTGCGTAAAAATTTAATTTTTAGTTTGTTTTTTTTTTGAGCTTTTGAAAACTATTGGGAATTTTAAAAAATGACCTCCCAAATGTACCAACTAGATTCACTTTCCCATCGAACAAGATACTGAGGTTGAAAATCAAATCATTATTTCGACTACTTATCGTGTACACAGACACAAAAATTTTAAAATTTTAAAATTTTAAAAAAAACACACATCATTGTAAAATCAATACATTTATCGCTTCGCACAGAATCTAAAATAATTTTAAAACTGTAAAAAAACATTGCTATACAATAGAATAAAACAAATTAACACATAGAATAATAATAAATGTATTACCTGTTCAATAAAATAAAACAATAAAAAATTATAAAAATCCAGTCACAATTTTTTTTATAAGCATTAAAGATCAAATGAAAGACTTATGTGGTTTATCCCTTTTATAAACTGACTTAAAATGTTTAAACCAAAACAAATTTCACTGATAGTGGGTTATAGTTTTGACTTACGTTATCTGTACCAACAAAATATAAAAATATATAAATTGTTGATTCTAATAATACTATAACCTAAAAATGTCAATTTTTTACTTAAGACTTTTATACCATACGGCATACACCAAAGATATTATAACTTATAGTTGAAAAGAACATTATTTTTACCTGACTTCCTTCAGTTAAGCCAGCTTGTCGAGATTTTCTTGGTTTATTCTTGTCTTGAAGAAAACTCATCAAGTCGTACCCGAACCACTTTGCACGGAAATCTCTTCCCGCTCCAGATTTCTTCATGGCCTTATATGCACGTCTTTCCTTGGAGTATAGTGAATACACATTTTTCAATTTCCGATCGATTTCATTGGCATCTGTACATAGTTGCATACCAATTTTTTTTAATGCATCTGCTTTCTTGAATTTATTTTTGTAGTTCACATTAGTTGCATCCCACACTATGGGTGATTCCCGGTACAGCTCTATAAGCTTGCACGTGTCATCTACATTCCATTTTTTTTTCGTATTCATTGTAATTATTATAATATGAAATATGAATTATGAATTATTATATAAATATTATACCCAAGTATGAAAATATGGAAATTATAAAATATATAATTGAACTGAACTACACTACACAACAACATAGGCGCAACTAAGGTAAAATTTCTGGGGGGGCTATAGCCCCAAATAAATTTCTTTGCTTCCGTTGGAAATGTTATATTATATTACCCATTTAGTTATAATCAAAAAATAAATACAAATAATTGTTATAATAATTCTTATATTAGTATTCTACATTCGTCGGTTTTTATTTTATTATATTTTTCCAGTATGTCATTATTGTTTATACTATTAGACATATCTCTTTCAATATTTAAAATGGCTAAATTTGAAAATCGATCTTGCTCCATTGATGTTCTCAAACAATTTTTAATGCGTCTCATACATGAGAAGGATCGCTGGCATGTTGCCGAACTTATCGGTATGGTTAGAGCTACTTGAAACAGCTTGTAGGTGTTTGGAAATGTATTCCGCTTCGCAATTTCTTTGATGGTGTCTAATTCAAAATCATTATTTAAATTTAATGCACAATTTTTAGCAACGAGCATCTCTGCCTTTAAATCATCTTGATTGACATTTAAAATTGACTAAAAACCACAAAATGTTCAATTAATATGAATTTGTATGTATCAAAAAAATATTTTTAAGTTTTCAAAATTTACCCGATATTGATTAACAAAATATTCACTGTTTTTTGAATCCATTTTGAGAAAACTATCTAACGAAGTGGCTAATAATAAGCTTTCGGTTTAAAATCTGCTTTTAAGATTAATAATTAATGTGTAGATAATTCTGTAATAAGCCACTCTTCGCCAGTACTCTTCTTCTGTTTCGATGTTACACGTTTCATGTTTTTTTCTTAAAATTAAATACAGAAAACACATTTGGTGTTTTATCAGACATTATTCACTCAAAACCAATTTTTCAACAAAAAACACAGAAACTTTAGAAAAATGAGTAGGTTCAGAGTACCTATAAAACACGTGTTTGTTAC
>NW_021771104.1:12025-17314 GCF_005508785.2 Acyrthosiphon pisum | reverse complement strand
CCATTCAGAGCCGGAGTAAATTTTTTTTTTTTTAATTATTGTTTTTTGGACTTAATTAGTCTTATTAGACTATAGTATGACCAAAAAAATTAGTTTTTATAAAAATCAATTATATTTTTTTTAGAACAAAGCGTTACCATTTGGTTACGCTAGGCGCTGACATTGCATATAAATATTATTAGTATTATATGGTACTAACTACTATGATTACAAGTATAAGAATAAAATGAAGTAAAAATGTTTCTTTATTATTATTTATGAATTTAGAATTATAATGATAATACAAAGTAAATGTATAAGTTCTTATTTTTCATGGAATACTCGAAAACATGGAATACAAAGTCCTAAATCACATTTCATACACATAGTTCGAACATGTGATTTACAGTTGTCTCCGGCACAACGACGTCTTTTCTTGTTTGGTACTTCACTTACCCAATGATTCATTTGGTCATATCGCAATTCATCTGAAATTCTTGCATTCGAAATTGATGTTTTTGATTTAGATGGACGTCCTCCCTGCTTTCCTGGCTGACCATATTTAGTTAGATAAGTAGAGGCAATTTCGCGTTTGAAGTCTAACTTTGTGCAAGTCCTTCCACTTTTTTTTGACAAAACCCATGCATTATTTATTGCCACGTCCAAGAGGTAAGTAAAAATAGGCCACCACCATTTTTTTCCACGAATCCCACTCGATATCTGGCTATGTCTTCATCCATTCGATCGACTCCACCCATGTGTTTGTTATAATTAGCAATTATTGCTGGCCGAGGAACTTGAATGAATTTTTTTTGTTGTTGAGAAAATCGTCTGACTGTAGACACAGGTTCAGTTCCATGAATATTAGAACACATTGAAACAACTGAATTATCAACCCAACGAACAAAAATCAATCCATCTTCACGGCTAATAGTACTTTTATACTCTCCTCGTTCTTTAGACATACTATTCTTACTAATAGGACAACTTTTTGGAATACGATTGTCTCGGATTGTACCTGTTCCTCCGTAACCACGTTCACGTAAGTCAACTAAGAGATTAAATCCGGTGAATAAGTTATCGAAATAAATAGAATATGATAAATTTTTTTTTTCTTCTGGTAAATCATCAAGCATATAATCATCAATGGAGTAGCAGCTTTACCATATTCATCTTCGTAAGCTGTGTTTGAATTCGGAGATTTGCCTTGATATATATCAAAGTTTAGAAGATATCCAAAATCTGTTGTAAGACACCATGCTTTATACCCGAAACGAATAGGCTTACCCCTTAAAAATTGTTTACAACCATGTCTACCGTAATATTTAATCATAGATTCATCATACGATAAATATTGATAAGGCTGAAAGTTTTTTAGAAAGTTCACTTTTAGTTTTTCAATTAAAGGTCTAAGTTTGTACATTTTATCTGAAGTATTTATATTCATATTATCCGCACAATGTAAAAACCGCGAAATTTGAAGAAACCGATCACGGCGCATTGCATTATTCACCATTTCATTTTTCATATCTTTTCCATCTTCCCAATAATATCGCTTACCCGGAAGTGAATTATAACCACTTATAATGAGAATGGAAATAAAGCATTTTAATTCTTCAACTGTGATATTAGGATCTTTGTTATTGGAAAACATGGCATATTTGTTTGACTCGGACACCAAATGTTCAAAAATGTCATTAGTAAACATTAGTTCAAAAAGTTGAACGCAAGAGTATAAAGAAAATTTTGAATAATCAGTGACAGGAAATGGTTTAAAATTATTGCATTGAAGATCTCCTTGTACCCATGCACCTGGTTCGGATCTACGAGCTGATTTTTCAGTCAATATCTGGCGTTTTTTTTTTTTTATCTACTCTTATGGTTTCATCTGTTTTTTTATGATCATTTATAAATTCTCCGATTCGAGAGTTATTAGAAAATACAAGTTCAGCAGTTGAAGCTAGTTGGGGACCTGATAAATTATCTAATATTCCCCCTTCCTCCTCGTCGCCAGAATCTTCGTCAGTAAGTATACTCGGATTAGGGGGCGTAATGTATACATCTGGAGAACCAAAATCTTCGCTAATTTCGGGCTCATTGTCTAATATATTTAAAAGTTCTTCTAAAGTAAAATCATTCCTAAAAATGTTAACAAAAAATAGTTATAGGTAGTTATTTACTTTGAAAAATATATAATATTATGTGTCTACAATACTACACGTGTAGTATGTTTTTTTATTGTTCAAAATAATTTACAAAAATGTTCTATGTTATGCATCATAATATAAAATACGAAAATATACTAAATCAATTATAAATATATTTTTGTAAACCAATATAATATGTAATCAAATCATCAATGAGTCTACTCAAAATAAATAAAAATTGTATTTTTTGTATACAGCACATGAACATATTTCTAACGCCCAAGAGCGTGTATCACATTGAACATATTATGAACGTACTATAAACGCCTAGTGTAACCATACGGTTACAATCAGGTTTATACACGATTGTATGAAAGAAAATAATTGCCAATGTTCAAATAATATATTCAACGTCTTATAATACTAGTATTGAGCACGACTGTATAAAAATACTACGAAAAAATAATAGGTTCATATAAATATTCTACTTACGCTAAAGGTATATCCATTATTTTTGTTCGCGGAATATCGATAATTACTGAAGGCGTGTTCAAAATGAAATGAACATCACAAAATACCTAAAAATGATTACACGGGTTTGTTAGAGTAATAAACAATTGATATTTGTGTATTTCGACTAAAAATAGCTTTGTAGATAAGAAATACGGGCGTTGGAACAACACATGTTTGCTGTAACCATATGGTTACGCGAGGCGCTGAAGGGTTAATGTGTCGATAATTTTGTAGTAAGCCACTCTTCGCCAGTACTCTTCTTCTGTTTCGATGTTACACGTTTCATGTTTTTTTCTTAAAATTAAATACAGAAAACACATTTGGTGTTTTATCAGACATTATTCACTCAAAACCAATTTTTCCACAAAAAACACAGAAACTATAGAAAAATGAGTAGGTTCAGAGTACCTATAAAACACGTGTTTGTTACTTGTCGACTGTACAACAGTATACTCACATTATAATATGGCACGTCATGCCGAACACCTCAGATAACAGTCGTATCATAATGTTCGTTACTAAATACTATGTTCATACTGATCAAATAATATTATACCACCTTAGAACTACTATAAAGTATAATAATTAGTTGTTATTACTAGATAAACAACATAGATAAAACCATTTTTGTTATCATTGATAACTTAACATTGTTGAATGCATGATAAAATAACATGGTATGCTGGCAACTTTATGATACGCATACCCCTTACCCCGCCGACCACCATACAAAACTGTATCCAGTTCGCCGCTTTTCATTGGCTGTGTCATTTTCAGATAATTGACAGTTTGGCGCGGACGTCGACCGGTCGCCGGTGGCCGGGCGCGATAGCTGAAATGCATTATTATAGGCAATATCAATTATCAACAGTTCACACGTGTCATAATTTGTCATGAGTTCACAGTTGCAATACAAATTACAAGTGGACACAGAAATTCAAAAAGTGATTAATAGGTAGGTTAGCTATAACTATAACTATATAATAGTAACTATAAAAAAATACACTTGTTTTTATTGTTTTATGTTTTTTTTTTTAAATTAAACTGTACTTATTAATAATTATATTTAACTGTTTAAGAAGTGAATTTTTTTAATTTTTTATGTAATGAACCACATTTCATTTCGCGATTCATGTTATTAAGTTGAATGAATGTTCTAGTTCGTACCATACACATGACAACCTCTTGTGGTAAGTTCAGATGTTGAATTTTAGGCTTTATCATGCTTGATAGTGTAGTCATTATTCCAGAAGATTTACTTAATTTATCACCATGCAACATTTTAAAATCTGTTTCCATCTGTTTCATTGCTGTGAGTAAATCGTCACTAGGTGTCTTTAGCCCTCCTCGTGATACACAATCTATCCAGGATTTATTTCGATTGCTAGAAGTTAAGTGAGGGTATTTTTCAAAAAATTTATATGCAATGTATCCTGCCACATATTCCACACACTCTTTTTCTATGTCATTAAAGTGACTTTCTGCAGTCTGAAATAAAAGGTAAACATTTATATTATACAATACTGTAATTATACATTTTTACATTTACTTCTCGTTCAAATGTTTCTAGAAGATCAAGATATTCTGTAGAAACAGTGTCAACGGTTATTTCTGAGATATCAGATTCAACATCATCCACACCAGCGTCGATGAGTGTATTCTTCACTAAGTTGTCATTTTCATTCAAAATGTTCTCTTCTTGCACTCCCTCGGTGTTAGTATTTTGAGTAAAAATAACATTTGAATGCTTGCCTAAGATATACCACCTAAGACTGAAATATGAAACATATATAATTGCACTTAAAAGTACTTTTAGTTTTGCTATTATCTACTTAGTATTATGGTAATGTACCTGTAATAAATTGACACCTGTCATTCACCCTTAATTAAAATCATAGGCAAAACTAAAAAAATTTATTAGGACAGGTCAAATGAAAAATATGAAAAAAAATTCTAATTAAAAAATAATTTTTTTATTGAAATTTGAAATTTTCAGTAGTCAGTATATCATCCAGTTAGTATTAGATGGGGCCATGGCCTGACCCGTAGTTTCGCCCATGGTTAAAATTATTTTTAAATTTGTATGTGCACTATTTTCTTGCTACTTTGAGACTATGTTTATATTCTACCCTGACCTACCTATTCTTGATACTTGTAATGAAAAGTTAAACGCTTGTGTTTTTATAATATGTATTTTTGTACGTTTATTTCCATCATCTTATGTGAATTCGTTTATACAGATACAATTTTAAAATATGTATTACAGTATTTCTTTTAAATTGATTTTTTACTCTTACGAGTGTACATATAAAATAGTCTATGATGTGGGTTTACATGGAATAAGGGGGGGACAGCGTGAACATTGAACTTACGGTTATTAATCGGGTTTTGCTCAATTTTGGTGGCGTAGCGCACCTAAGTACATCGGCGCAGTCAGGGGCACGGTAATATATTGTTATTACCGGCGTGAAGGGCTTATCAAAAATATTCAGCAGTAATATTGCTGGACGGCAACTATCTGCGGACGATGGTGGGTTGAACGTCGATTCCGTGGTGTATTGACGGTGACGAACAGCAACTGTTGGCGGACGGTGATGATATGACTCGGCTTCTTGGTGTGACGTGGCGGCTAACTGACACTCAACTCGGA
>NW_021771104.1:6271-11016 GCF_005508785.2 Acyrthosiphon pisum | reverse complement strand
TCGCTATCGTTGCGAGTCCTCTGGATCTTTTCTTTGTAGATGAGTTTTTAAGACGAGTTTTGGAGATGTTTTCGAAGTCTTTCAGGTATGCTCCAACTTCTAAGATGCTTTTCCTGATTTTCATTGGGGACTTCGGGTATTGATCTATTATCTGCTTTATGGTCATGATGACTAAATCTGAATCTGTTTCGCTTGACTCGGGTGACGATTCCCTTTCCGGTATATCAATAACTTCTGCGGTTTCCCGTGGTTGAGGTGGAGTAGAATTCCGCTCGGGTCTCCTCTCCCAATGGGCCATGAACTCCTCCCATACCATTCCTGTAGCCGAAGGTCTTCGTATAGCGTGGATGGTGGGTGGCATGTTCCATGATGGTTCCTGAGCATATCTAGTTCTTTTGGCTTCTTCCTGTCGGTAAAACGTCGCTATCTTTCGCTTTTGTTCTGTGGTTAATAATTTGTCAATGTGGGTGACTTCGATTTTGTTCAGCGGTACTCTGCTTCGCAGTCGGTTTAAGGGGATTTGTACAAGCATCTTTCTGGGTTCCTGTATAATGGGGAGGTATGTGTTACATAAGAAAAAATTTTTTTTTTTTTTACATGAATTCACAAGCAAGTTATAGTTTTGGGCAATATACATAGATTTTTTTTTTTTTTTTTTTTTTTTTAATGTTTTGTTTAAGATATTTCAATTACGGGTTCGTAATATCTCTTGATGTTTTTTAAATTGATTGTTTGGTAATTTCCTTTGATCTGGATGGTTACCGTGTTGTTATCATTCACTGCTTGTATCTGATACGGTCCATGATAGATCAGGAATAATTTATGTGTCTCCTTGTCCTCTGCGGATGACAATCGGTGTTCCTTGATCAAGATTTGATCGCCTACGTTATATTGAGGGAATTGTTTGCCTTTGTCTTTGTACGCGTTCCGAAGATCAGCTTTTTCTTTTGACCGTTTCATTACTATTTGGATGATGTCAGGTGGTTTCTCGATAACTTCTTGTTCAGGAAAAACTATCAATTCACTGATTGATAATCTTGTCTTCTCTCCAAACATTATCTGATTTGGTGTATAGCCCGTGTTTGTATGAGTGGTGTGGTTGATCCAGTATTCAACATTGTCCAGCCATTTTAACCAGTTCGTATGCTGTTTATGACAGTAGGTTCGTAGTAAGCGCCCAATTTCACGGTTCGCTCTCTCTACAGGATTACTCTCTGGGTGGTAAATTGTGGTATACAGGTTGGTGATTTTCAATCCTTTCATTATCTTGTACCATTTATTACTGGTGAACTGCGTCCCATTGTCGGTTAAGATTTTTTTGAATAATCCAATTGATGGTATGTAATGGTTCACTAGCCGTTTGACTATGGTGTCGGTGGTGGCTCGTTTTAAAGGGTATAGTTTGATGTATTTAGAAAACACATCCAGTATTGCTAAGATGTATCTGCATCCAACCTGTCCCCTGGGTAGTGGTCCCATCAGGTCGGCAGATACCATTTCTCTCGGTTCGGTGGGTAGGAGGCTTAACGTCGGTCCCCTAGCCGTTATATTACTTATTTTCGCTTTTTGGCATAGATCACAGGTCTTGATGATTTGTTTAATTGTTCTATACATGTTCTTAAACTGGTGATCCTGCTGCAATAGTTTAAATGTTTTATATGTCCCGCAATGGCCATATATTTTGTGGGTTTCTTCCACCAGCCTTTTTACCGCTACCTTTGGCATCCTCGATACTGGTATTGGATAGGGTCGCTGGTAAATTGGGTCCCCTGGTTTGACACGGATTTGACATTGAAACTCGGTAATCTTTCCAGGTTGTTCAGAAAAAATGTGTTCGTACCTGTTTAACAATGACACAAACATTTGACTTTCTTGATCGTTTAGGTTGACGTGGTCGTCATCCAAGTTGTCATTAATTTCTACGTTAAGCAGATGCTCCTTGGTTATCCTTGGTTCTCTGTTGGCGAATGGTACAGTGACTGGTATATTATTGACATTGAATTGCACTGTCTGTTTGTTCAATTTGATTTGTGCTGAATATTTGTTCAGTATGTCTGCTCCGATAATTCCTTTTTCATTTAGGCCTTCTACCTGGATGAAATTGGTCTGTAGGTAAATGTCTCCTATCTTACATTCGCAAAATATTTGCTTAGACACTTTGCATATCTTCTTTCCTACGGCGTTGCTGATTTGTATGCCAGTGACTGGTAACTGTGGTATTCTCGAGTTTCTCTGCGTGACCACATCGACTACTTCCTTGGTAAGCACACTTACTGTGGCTCCGGTGTCAACTAATAATAGCATTTCTTCCCCTTCAATTTCACACTTTAAATACGGGCTTATTGATGCATTTGCAGCACTTAACGAGTTCACTGCATAAGTTTCACTGTTACTTGGTCCAGTTTGTGGGTCTGCACTTACTGATACTTGTTTGATTTGTTCAGTCTGTGGTGTGCTTGTTTGTTGTGTTTCTCCACTTTTGTTGTTATCGTTTGGCCGGTATGTTTGGTTGTTGTTCCATCGATTGTTTCGTGGTGGAAAATTGTTCCAACTGTTATTGCGTTGATTGTTCCCATTACTACTTTTTTGTTGATGGCTATTATTATTGCGGTCTGTCGCTGGTTGTTCTGGTTTTTCATTTGTGTTTTCTTCTTCTCCTAGAATTTTCATGGCAGCGACTATTGTCCTCTCAGGTAATGATACAAGTATTGCTCTCAAGTACCCAGGATAATGTTTGGCAATGTGTTTTACGATTTCTGGTTCCGACAGTCTTGGTACCTCTAGGTGTCGTAACTTTGTGGCCCAGGTCGCAAAATGTTCTCTGTAATTTGCTGTCACCTGACTCACGCTTAAGCATTGACTCCAGACTTGAATCTGAATTTCCCTGGACCAATACTCATCAATAAATGCTCTTCTGAAGTCCTCGTAATTGCATAATTGGAAACGCACCGTGGAAAACCAACTGTAAGCGTTCGATTTTAGGCAATCTCCCACTACAATGATTTTTTTCTCCCACGTACGTTTGTTTGATGGCGAAATATTCTTCTAGTCTACTTAGGAAATCGCGTGGGTGCATGTCCCGTCCGTTCCCAAAAAATGTAGGTCGTGCGATATCTGTATGATGTAGATTACTGTTGTTATTTATACAGTTATGCGCTGGTGGTGGTGATGATCGTTGTTCCTGACGTTCATATTATTGTTCAATTTCTATTAACTTTCTTGACCAATTTTCTTCAATATTTTCTATTTTATTGACGTAGTCATTTTTGAGGTCTTCGATTTTTTGCAATAATTGATTTACTAGGTATTGACTGTTCCATTCTACTTCCTCTCTGAACATGTTAAATGCTTCCTCCATGACATTTTTCTATGGAGCCATGTTCACGATGTAGTTTTTCTTCAACAATTTTAATCTCGTGGGTCGATGTAGAAAATGTTTTTCTTCTTACGTCGAGCACTGCAGTTGGGCGCCAATGTAATGAAAAGTTAAACGCTTGTGTTTTTACAATATGTATTTTTGTACGTTTAATTCCATCATCTTATGTGAATTCATTTATACAGATACAATTTTAAAATATGTATTACAGTATTTTTTTTAAATTGATTTTTTACTCTTACGAGTGTACATATAAAATAGTCTATGATGTGGGTTTACATCGAATAAGGGGGGGGGAACAGCGTGAACATATAACTCACGATTTGCTTTCGTGGGTTCGTGATTGCAAGTTCACTTCTTCCGGCAACAGGCAGGTGAATGATCGGACGGCGGCGGCTATGGCTCGGCGTTCTCGATAGACGGTGGTAGATGGTTGGACGGCGGCAGCTACGGCTCGGCGTTCTCAACTCACACACACAGGTCGGCAGACACGTGTTTTGGACGGCGGCGGCTTCGGCTCGGCGTTCTCAACTCACGGTGGCGGACAAGTGACTGGTAAACTACGGCACAGTGTATCGGACGACCTCTTCTGCTGGACGGCGGCGAACTAGTGATCGGACGGCGGCGGCTTCGGCTCGGACGACCTCTTCTGCTGGACGGCGGCGAACTAGTGATCGGACGGCGGCGGCGACGGCTCGGCGTTCTCGACACGTGATGGTCGGCGGCGTAGGGAGTGCCGGGAGAAACTATGTCAACGTCCGTTCTAGACGACGGTTAGGTCGCCCGGCTCGTTGAGTCTCGAGGGCAGTGATCGCTATAGTAGAGGGTCGAAATTAGTATCCGTTCAAGGCGGTATAGACACCGTGCAGACAACGGAAAACAGCGCCGCCTAATGGACAATTGGCAAACAAGTTGGTAGCAACATTTTCGTACACAATACACGCGCATTTGTTCTCTTAGTTAAATTTTTGGAGTTTTGTGGTTTGTAAAACTTGTAAGGTACCTTTTTCATTAACGAATTGGCCCTTAAGCTTATACTACTTGTTTATGTTTACTGTTTTATTTAAACTTAATTTTAATAATGAGCAAAAATACAAAGGGAAGTGGTCCAAAAATGCGTTGTGTTGTGAATTGTAGTAATACATAACGAACTGATCATAAATTATTTAACTTTCCAAATCGACAACATGAAAAAGAACTAAAAGAAAAATGGGTAAAAAGTATTAAAAGAATGATGTTAGTATTGTTTGTGTCTTACCATATACTAATATTCTAGTACTTATAATTTCTCTATCAATTAATTTGTGTATGCCTGTAGCATTGATGGAACACAATGGATACCTACAGCCAATACAGTTATATATGTTGG
>NW_021771104.1:3055-4563 GCF_005508785.2 Acyrthosiphon pisum | reverse complement strand
AAAAATTAACAAAAAATAAAAAAAAAAACACACATCATTGTAAAATTAATACATTCATCGTTTCACTCAGAATCTAAAATATAACAAGTATAATAATAAATGTTTGTCATTTTAGCTAATATTATGTTCTATTTATGACATATGTTTATTATTGTTCAATACATAGACATTTAAATATATTAATTATATGTCCTATTAGTATGTCTATGGTTCAATACTATAATTTATATTGTTATTACTGATAGGTACCCATAGTTAAAATATTGAAGAAGTTTGAAGTTTTACTTTTTTTGAATATTTTATAGTTAATACAATAATACTGCCAATGAAAATAATTCTTTGCTTGTTAAATTTAGGTAGTACCTATACTGTCCTACTACAAATTAAATATAATCATAATATGCTTTTGTGGAGTGTGAGTTATATATTTGCAGACTACAAATTTAATTTCTCACTGGGACTTATTAAAAATTACTAAAACCTTAAAAACCTTGGGGTTGTCGACGATTTTATGAATGGGCCGAATATTGCGCGTAAAATCAGCGCTATCAAGTAGTACGCGAGTTGTCTCCCCAGAGCGCTAGTTGTCTTCCTGCACGGTGTCTATAGAATACCGTCCGGCTTACTAGTTTTCCCTCTCAGCGGGAGTACTGTTGTTTTGCTAGGCAGCTAGCGGCTCGTATATATACTGTAAGGGCATTGGTGGTCCCGGTTGAAATAGGACATTTCTTTTTCTTTCGTTTCAGTTTTCTGTCGCGTGTTCGACATGGTTGATAATAACAATCTAATAGTTAAGGAGGCGCTGATTCTGAATCTGTTTACAGCGGTCTTCTATCTATTTTTCTTCAATAAGAAAACTCAATTTTCCTAGCGGGCGGCGGGCGGTCGGAATGTCGCTGCACCGACTAGCGCTATCTACGGTCGTAAATAATAATTATATATTTGTTTTCGCGCGGCGGCGGTCGCGGTTGACTGTTGGTAATGAAGACAACCAGAGTGCACCACTTAAATGGTCACTCAGTTGTGTCTCGTTACACAGTTTGTAGAGGAGACCTTCGTGCCAGACTCGGTCGAAGGCTAGGTGAGTGAGTTTGGTCAGTTGTAGGGTGGTAGAGTGTTCAGGTCTGAAGGCAAATTGTCCTGGGCGGATTCTGTCACGGAGATTGTTTTGCAGGTGAGTGAGGATGATTCGTTCGTAAATTTTGGATAGGGAGGAAAGTAAAGTGATTGGTCGGTAGTTTTCGGGTAGTTTGTGGTCTTTGCCTGGTTTGGGAATGGAAATTATTACTGCTTTTTTCCAGGCACGTGGAAAATAGCAAATTCTGAGACAGCAGTTAATAATTTGTGTTAGGGATAGTAGAATGTTGTTAGGTAGGAATTTAAGGGCAGTGTTGGTGATGAGGTCTTCGCCAGGGGCTTTCTTTTTGTGGAGGTTACTTATGATTGTTTGGATTGTGCCGGGAGTTGTGAATAGGTTGGATTTGGTGATTTTAATTTTTTGTAGTGAG
>NW_021771104.1:0-2614 GCF_005508785.2 Acyrthosiphon pisum | reverse complement strand
CAACACATTTTCTATGTTAGACATTTTATAATGTGAGATTACATATAGATAGCTCGGCTTGTCATCAACAGGACATTTTATTGTAACCATACCATCTCCTTGTCTAAAAGTCAAAGAATTCTTAATGTTGTAGTGCACAGCCCTGCCACTGCTGTGAACAACGTTTCTTTTACGACGGTGCAGCTCCGTTGTTTACGACCGATGGTTGAAAGGAAAAGGTTATTTTAAATAATATAACACAACACTTTGAATTTCGTTAAAGAATGGTATAATAATATTGATTAGTAAAATAATAAAAATTAAATTAGTTATTTGATTAAAAACATGGACACGACGACAATAAACACTCCGTAGGAGTCCGCGTGTTCGTAGTGAGTACTTACAGTAATAACTTAAGTCTAAATTACATTGTATAAAACACCTATATTTATATAAACATTCAATGTCATATTTAAGGCTACGTGCTTTTGAATAAGGAAAACTAGTGCTACGTGATACATGATTAAGGAAAGAGTCGTTAAAGAATTGACCAATACTATTAATACGTGAGCATTTTCGTTAGTAGGTAACAAGGTAACGAAAATGCGAACACTTAGAATATCAATGAATACGTGTCACCTTGAGGTTTACTACATTCCTCCCCTTTAAGAAGGGAAATCCGTAGATTTTCCTAAAAGTCCGTCCTCAGCTTTGGGTATAGTGCAAGATCGTTTTTGTTTGTTGTTTCTCCTATTGGTACGAGCTCTGACGGTTCCATTGTTGGAGCTGTTGCTTGAAGCTGAATAGACTCTTCGCTATTTTGTATCTTTTTTGTATTCCGTCTTGTTATGATCTCATTGATTTTCTTGATCCAAAAAATTGAAATTGTGATAAGTATTATAGTGGTAATTACGTATAATAAATACCCATTATTTCTTTGTACTTCGATATATTTCCTGTGGTTTTCATCCATTTTTTTTTTGTTTTGGAAATACCCTACAGGTTTTGCTACTTGGTTTAGGTTGTATATCTGGTTACTTTTGACGTATTTGTCCTGGAACATGGTTTCATCTATTTGTGTCCTTAAATGCTCTTCCAAGTGTAATATTCTGGACGTAGGTATAAAATCTGTGTATTCTTCTAGGTGGTTAATTTCTCCAGGAATGAGTATGTCCCGTTCTGAAAAACCTTTACACGCTTCATTGAGTGAAATTACACCTACCCCGCTTAATTTGTGATTCATGGATTGTTTCTCTTTATTGCACGTTATAAATATGTTTTCACCTTTTGTAACGTATAGCCATTTATTTTTATACGTTAGTTTATGATAGATTGACGTGTCCAATTTAAATTGCATTAGTTCGCAATTACTAGGAACCTCTTGAGGATCTTGTATTAGTAAGATTTCGCAAATTGGTCTACTTAATTTAGGATGAAGTGGATTAATTTCTGGACATAATAGGAATTCATGAGCACGTTTACATTTTAGTGGTTCATGTTCATCGTAAGTGGCGTAAAGCTCCTTTGATCTACTTACTGCTAGAAAATTATAGCTAGTTTTTATATATATACAATTATTTAAAATACATACAGGTTTAGGGATTAAATGATAGAGTGTTAGTACGTGTTGATACACTAATGGTATATTAATCTTAAATACTATTTTGTTATCTGAATAATATATGATTACATCCGATAGTCCGAGTAATTCGTATGGATCCCCCTTCTCTATATCTATGGGTAAATCTGTACCACTCGGTACGCTAACTTTTATGTCTCTTAATTGATTTATTAGTTCTTGCTTAGTAAATAGATTTGGGTGTATTTGACCTATTTTGGCTAACTGAATTATTTCGCAAAAGGTGTTTATTTCAAAAGTGTATTGATTTAATAATATGTTAATTCGCACGAAATGTTGCATAATTCGGTTTCTTATTTTCATTTCGTCAGTCCACGTTTTTAAATTGTATACTGCTTCTATATCCGTTGTAATATTTTCTGTTTCCCTTTCTTGGTCTATTTCTAAAATTTTTACCTTACTTTCCAATATTTTGGTTTCTTTTAACCCTGTGCTTTGCATTTCGTTTATTTTTTTGTTAGAATTTGTGAAACAATTAATGTCACAAATTCCAAACAGTATTTGTGCTGCTTTGGCTAATGTTGACAAGATTTTTACTTGCCTCCTACTCCTATGTGGCAACCCTATTGATTCAAAAAGGAGTTTCTCCTTCAATTCTATTTTCCTTGCGAGACCCTTGAGAGTCACATAAAGTTCGTCACAATGGCTTTTTGTTATATTTATCCTACTAAAATTGTCGCAAAAGCTTTGTGCTAGTTCTACATATTTTTTTATATTTTCGTATTGAGTTTTCAAGTACGTGATGTCCAAGAATGCGGTTAGCTCCCATCTTGTAGTTACAATTTTTATAGGTCCTTGATTTTCAAAGTAAATTCCCGATTGCTGTGGTAGCTGTTCATCGCTGAACTGTTGTATTTGTCCGGTTACACATACCAGTAGAATTATTGTGAGAAATCTATAATACAATTAATTTATTGTTATTCATTATTTTGTCGTTTTTTTTTTTTTTTTTTTTTTTTATTATTATTATTGGAAATTACTATTTTAAAATTAATC
>NW_021771103.1:1127-1317 GCF_005508785.2 Acyrthosiphon pisum | reverse complement strand
CCTTACAGTATGTTACTTTTGTTTAGTTCATACTCAATACACGTAATTATATAATGCCGGGTCCACACAGAAACGACACAGAAACAAAACGAAAACAAAACACAATCTCAACTTTTTTTAGTTTGAAAAAATATAACACAAACAAAACATGTGTCCATACTGAGTTCAGTAAAAATTAAACAAAAAATGA
>NW_021771103.1:0-1027 GCF_005508785.2 Acyrthosiphon pisum | reverse complement strand
ACAAAATTAAAACATTTTGTTTGTGTTTTGTTTTTGTTTTCTCTTGTCCATACCAAACAAGTTTGTTTCGAAATTACATTTTTCAACGATCAGATATTCATTTAGTCAGTCACTGAAGTTCAAGCAATTCAGACGTTCAGTATTCGGTATTTAAGTTGTTTATTTCTAAATAAAAATATATAAAAAAGTGAAAATTTATCTTTAGTAAATCGACATTAATTAAAATATGGAAAATTAAAAAAAATATTGAAGACGAAGAAGATTTACTTATGCTAGGTGCTGGGTATATTTATTTACAACAACAACAACAACAAAGTAATAACAAAAGACGTTTTTGGGTAAGGCCAACTTTGCAAAAAAGGAATAAACATGGAATAGATAAACTATTAATGAACCTGCAAGATGATGATGTTGGTTTAAACGGAGAACTACGATCTAGTTTCAAAAATTTTCTGAGGATGTCGTCTCAAGATTTTGAAAACCTAATATGTCTTGTTGATCCAGCAGTAAAAAAAAAACACTAATTGGAGATGTCCTATTAGTGTTACTGAACGCCTATCATTAACTTTGCGATTTTTGGCTACAGGAGACTCTTATCATAGCTTGATGTATCAGTTTAGAATTTCTACTCAGTCGATATCCCTTATAGTACCAGAAGTGTGTGAAGCAATAATAAACGCTTTATCAGGATATATTAAGGTAAGTGGAACATGGGAACATGTAATGTAAATATATTAAACATTAACCATAATTTGCACAAACAATACAAAATTTATAAGTATAATCTACTAAATTAATGATAACCAAATAATTTATTTTGTTATTTACAAAATTGAAAAAAAATCACTCTGATTATAATAAAATTAAAGTAAATTAAAATTAAAATTAAAAACTTCTACAAAAAATAAATTTTGTTTAAAATAAAAAGCAAAACTTATATCAAGATTAATAATAAATTTTTTTCTGTATTATACATATTATTACATATACTATTATATTAATGGGTTTCCCATAGTTCTGGAGTTGT
>NW_021771102.1:4684-4969 GCF_005508785.2 Acyrthosiphon pisum | reverse complement strand
AAAAAAAACGATATAAAAAAGTAGGTCATCGCATTTCGGTGGTGGATGTTTGTCCATCGTCCCTTCGGGCCTCGGACAGGATAGTGTAATTTTACTGTATTTGATTTGAATGCAATGATTGCATTCGATAAAAAACGATTCTGAGCAGACGAGGGAAACTTTTTTATTTAATTTTATTCGTTTCTATGGTGACAAACAAAGCCTTTTAAAATAGCTCAAAAATGGCTAAAATTTTCAGAACTTTAAACCGTAAGGAACAAAATTCAAAATACAACAAAAAAGATC
>NW_021771102.1:0-4584 GCF_005508785.2 Acyrthosiphon pisum | reverse complement strand
TCTTGTCATTTTTCATTTGAAGCAATATTTTTGATAGAAAACGTCGTCCGTAATTATTTAATATTATAAAATCGTGAAATTGTACGTTTTTTCACCTTTAACCGCTTTTATTTCGAGTAGCGTTTCGAAACCTCTTTAAAGTACCAGCTCAAGAACATTACCTTTCAGAAAAGATGCTATACTTGTTACTTTTGAGCAAGTTTATAGAGGAGAAAAAGTGTTTACAGAATGAAAAAGAAAAAGAAATAAGCATCATTGTAAAACCAATACATTCCTCGCTCCGCTCAGAATCTAAAACAAATATTTTAGTTACTATATTATAATTTATAATCTATAATATAATACACTAGTATACCGAAAAAAAAACGAATTACTATCGTTACAATCAGTCTCTCTGTCTTTCAGGAGTCGCAATTATTTGATGAAATTAAACATCTAGACACATGTGCAACGGTTGTATGCAAATATGAGAATGCGTTTGTTTGTTTCTATTCAAAGGATAAAAAAAAAAAAAAAAAAAAAAAAAAAAAACATTTTCATAGACCATCGATCGTTTCTACCTTTGGAAGAGCATTCATTACATTCACTGTTTATAAGTTTTATTTTTGATCAATTTCTTTTTTTGCATTTATTTATTACACGATTTATATCGCAAATTTCATTAATTATATATTTATAATATCATTTGGTGGGAGTGAAACTACGTACCATATAATTAGTTAGTGTATTTTTACACGAAAGCTACTTTATGAATTCATGAAGTACATATTTTGTCACAATTAAATAGAGGTACAGACAGTTAAATTATTCAGAAAAAATAATTTGGGTTTGTAAATTTCAATCTTTTGGAGACAAATTACAAATCACGGGTTTGCATGTTTTCGCGTTCTGTGTTCATAATATTATATTATATCGTAATTGTTTTTGCAAGTGGACGATTGTACTTATATTCTTATCGTGCATATTATAATTATTGTATGTTTTCACAACTTAATTACACTAATATTGTAAGTATTTATTTTAGACTCTAAAATAATAGTAATGTGCTAACACTGGGATTGGACACTTACTCAGAAACGAAATCGGGAAAATGTAACCGTAAAAAGCAGTAGTTATATTGCATTATAACTTATAACCTATGTAAAAGAAAGCTTCTCGTGTATTTGATAATTTTAAATGACTAAAAGCTGGTAAGAAAAAATCAGAATTGGTTTTAATTTTTATAACGACCACTAACTAATGCAATTACATTCTGAATTTTAGCAGATTTCAACAATTTAATTGGAATTCACGTCAGAATTTCATAACTTAATAATAGTCTTCAACAAATGAGTATATCGATAAAATATTAGGACATTTAAGAAATTAAATGTTTCCGTATCAAATGTACGAAAATCTATGAAATATAAAAAACCATGATAAACTAAAATGGCTGAGTTGCGTACGTTGTAAATTCGTGTTATTATCAATTCTGGTTAAAAAACACAATACCTATATGTTGTGTCTTTAATAAAAATATAATATGTAACGATAATTTAAACATAGAGTTTATACTTGATAGTATATGGAGTTTCACTGATGTCGTTTTCTTTCCGGAATGTTTTAATAACCATTAAACATTAAACACCATAACAAAATAGATTAGGTTAAAGAGCGTTTAATACTTTTCCGTCATAACTTAGCATGATACACAGTGTTGACGTAACGATTCGTTACTGCATAAGTTTAAAAATGGATAATTACACCATAATAATACTATCTATATGTTACGGTAAATGATGTTATATTGGAAATTAACGTTATTCGCCGGTTATTTACGTTATTTACCTACGAATGTGTGAATTATCGTTATTTTCTAGTGAATAACGTTAATAACCGTATGATTTGGGAAATGTTGATTTTATTTTAAAATAATGTCCAACGAGCAATGATAAAGTGATCGCTAAACTAATTGTGGTACTAATTGGGTAAATCAATAAAACTTTATCGGCCCCAGATAAGGTGGACACTGGGCCTATACAGTATATAATTATTACTTTAGCAGGTGATAGACAGTTGACACTGAGGGAAGCAGCTAGTAATAGTTCGGTTGTGGGCCCTCAAGGGTACCAGCGTTATCATTGCAAGACTGGTTGTAATAATAAACGTTGTGCCTGCCGTGGGGCTGAAAAATTATGTAATAGTAAATATCATGGGAGTACAAATTGTAAAAACAAATAAAAAATAATAATGCATTTTTTCTATTTTTAAAAATACCTATTTTAAAATTGTAGTAGGTATTTGAGATTCACGTGCATATCTGGTCTATAACAACAATTACCTGTGTATTTGGTAAATAACGTTAATAACCGACGAATAACGTTAATTTCCATTTAACATAATTTACCGTAACATATATATATATATATATAATATAAATAATGTTTTAACACATTTTACAATAATATTTTTGTCTACTAAGTTATCTAACTGGTAATGAAAATAATGTCTATATTTTCGTTGCAGTTGGCGATAGACAGTGACATTTCAATGTTTTGACCGTGGCCTTAAGATTGGTAGAGTTTCAGTTGAGTAGGACATAATTTTAGAATATCTATAATTATTGGATTATCTACAACTAGGTGAGCAAGTAAAGCTGATGTGAACAATATAATAATTACATGGTTTTATGATCAACATAATATTTATCTAATAGATGTAATTAGTTGACCTAACCATTTTATGTCGAAGTTTCAAATAAGTTATACGTATTTGCTGATCATAATTCATACGATCCAATTAACTTAACTCGACGTAGGTAGGTACCATATATCTTCTTAGATGATAATATAATATTTTTTGTATGTGGATATTCACTCGCGTTCATTATTATATTATATACATATATTTTTTTTTTATTTATCTAACATTTTATTTACAATCTGTACAATAAAATTAGTACAATGGGTAAATTCGATACAAGGTTATTAACAAAAGGTAGCGTTTATGGGCAGGCACTCAGCAGTGCCACCCAACCAAGTACTTTTTAGGTATTACCTATTATTTTATTTTTTATTTACTCAATATTTCAGAAAATAAAAACGGTTTTTGTAAATATCTCTCTTACATAGTTTTTAAGTCGTCTGAAAATAACATATTTGGATAAAAACTATATTTTTTATCTTAATATTTTTTAAGTTTTTTAAGTACTCTTTCATATGACAACATGCTTTTTTAATTTGTATATTCCGTAGAAGACTATTGAATTGTTCGTAGTATTTCGAAAAAACACGTAATAGTTTTGTCTATTTAAATATTTTTCATATTAAAAGTCTTAATTTTCCAACAAAAAGTTTTTATCGTTTATGAAAATTTTAAGTTTTAACAAGTGCAGTAATGGCGAAGTAAAAACTGTATGGTTATTTACATAATTTTACTACATTTTAAGTAGTTTTAACTCACCGGTTCACTTATATTATGTAGAAGTTAAATAGGTTTCCCATAGTTTGTTTGTTAATTATTCGTTTTTAGTTTAACTTATATGTTCAGAAATAATTACCCGATGACAAAGTACCTATTTTTAAAGTAATAAATAATAATAAATAGAAAAAAAATCATCCAGTGGAGTAATTTTAACATATTTCTGACCATGGAGTGAAATGTTTAATGTCTCAAAATTGTATAGGTACATAGGATATAGTTTTTTTTGGATTTGTATTTTGTTATTACGATTAAAGTTTATTGATTGATTTTAAATTATTTTTAAAAATTGTGCAAAATAAATAGTTCGTTCTCAGTAGAACGTCATAGAAAGTCCATTAGATTTTAATTTAACAAGTCGAGGTATAGATTTCAAGGAATACCCAGGGAATATGCCCAGGGGAACTAAATCGAAAACAAATTGGCTTTTGGAACCACGTTTACTGCTTAACTAAAAAAATTCTATCAAGCCGTCCAGTTTTGTATATAAATCATCATTATTACTTATTGTATAGTTAATAGAGAATAGAGATTGTATATATTTTCTTAATAAAAAAAAAAAAAAAATTTAAAAAACTAAACAATTTTCGACGTTTGAGCTTTTCATAGTTTTAAAATATCATTATTTGTCTTACATTAGCTACTTACCGATTACCTAAACATGACATGACGTGTTAAATACATTTAAAATTGTTGATGGTAAATACTGATATCTTCAATACCTAGGTACATTAGATATAATATTATCGTACCTATAACTCATCTGACGCAGTAGTTTCCGATGCTCCATTCAGCCTTGCTTAATAATTGGACATATTTTATTATAGTACAGTAAAATAAATCTATTCATTTTATAGCACTATGTTCTGTTTACACTTGTACAGATTGTATTTTATTGCACTGCTCAGGACACAATTATAACACCATCAAAAGTACCGATGCCATATGATATTATTTTCATCGAATAAATAAAACTCAATAATAATAAAATTGTTTTCAAGCCGAAGAGAATTTGCTAATACCACGGTTTGGGTTTTATTTTGTGAAAGCCTTGTATAAAAAAATAAAATATGTAAAAATCAAAAACATTATAATATACCCTAAGTATATTGCTCGGGCGAAACC
>NW_021771101.1:4556-4765 GCF_005508785.2 Acyrthosiphon pisum | reverse complement strand
TCTGGTCTAATATGTATGTATTAATAATGTATTTATAGTTAAAGATCTTCAGATTAGTTACCAAAAATAACTTAAATAATATGAATACTTAACTAACAGTTATCTGTCTGTACAAATAATTATTGAATTGGTTTGGAAAAACTGTACTTTACAGGTTAAGTATAATATAATATTATGTATCAATGTTTTTTACAACTAACAAATAACAA
>NW_021771101.1:0-4456 GCF_005508785.2 Acyrthosiphon pisum | reverse complement strand
TTTACATCTTTGCAAAGGTGGGCATTAACTGTCAGTTGATTTTAAAAAATCCATCAAGTTAAAATCATTTTGAAATTTTTCGTTTCAGTATAAAATAAAAATAATCCAATACAAAAACACAAACATTTCTGTTATTTTTCTTGATAACATAATTTTGTGTATATTAATATATTTTATCAAGTTGTAAATTATATATTATGCTTTTAACAAAATTAATATTTTTAAATTACAAATTGACAATTGTTATGTTTTTATGTTATATAACTTATAATATATAATATATAATATTATGATATATTATATATGAAGGTCATGTACTTATCTTCACGTATTATGACAGTCAATTGCTATAAGATATAAAAAAAAAATGTGTTTGTTAAATTATTAATTTGAGATGAGTATAGTTTAAATTAGTAAATATAATAGTAGATAAAGTAAAAGTAAAAGGGTATACAGTGTACATTATGATAAAAGTCCAATAAAATTGTTTTTTATAATTTATAAATTAGAAACTAGAAACACAAATTTACTCTTTATGTGATTTACATACTAATTAAAAAAAAATAGATTAACTTTTTTTAAACTGAGCTTAGTTAATATTTTTTTCTATATTAACTATTAACTTATCGAGTTAAATTTATAATTTGTTAACTGTTAACTTTTAACTTATCGCTCTTGTGTCCTCTTAACTTAACTTAACTTGAGTTAATTATTTTCATTAACTTGCCCACCTTATTTATATTAAATTACTTAAAAAAATAAGTATGTGAATTGGTTTGGTTAAATATATCATTAATGTTTGTTATATTTAATGTTATACAATTGTTCATAATATATGTATAAGGATATTATTCTAGTTAATTCAGTTAAAGTGAATTTTGTAGGTATTATATTCAATTACTTTAAGTATGTAAATTGGCTTGGTTAAATATATCATTAATGTTTGTTATATTTAATGTTCTACAATATTGTTATATATGTATTAAAATATTATTCCAATTAATTGAGTTAATGTTAATCTTGTGTATGAGTACATTATATTCAATTAATTAAATATTAAAGTAGTAAATTAGTATCGAAAAAAAAAACAAAATTTAGAACTGGCAAATCTATTTATACAATGATTATTTCGTCCCCGTTCATGCAAAGTACACTAAGTCCAAAAATCGACTTAGAAATTTGTATTTTAACAATAATAAGAACTATAAATTTCACAGTTTCATATTATTTACTACTACTCATAAACAGCTACTTCCCTTAAGGGAAACTCAATTAAAAAAAGAAAGAAAACAATTTGGTTACATATGGTATACATTTAAAGTTTGAAAAAATTGCAAAAAGCTGATTCATATTTTTGGACTTGGTGTGTTTTGCATGAACGGGGACGAATTTTGTTATACTATATTATAAAGCATGTTATGCTATATAAAGTATATAAGTAGCTACCTACTCACTTATTTTTTTAATATTTGAGTTGTTCTTAACCATTATCTCAGTTTTTGTTTGCAAAAGTAACGGAATTATTTCAAGTGATATTTGGGTTTTTTTTGTATCATTAAAATAATAATCTTTAATTATACAAAATTATGTCTTAACTTTTCCCATCTCAATAGCAACATAATGAAAGAACCTCATATATTTAGTTAGCGCGATGGAAAATTTAAATTAAGTAAATTTAACACTTTACAGTCTACTCTAATATGTACTAACATTGATTATGGATATTTAATTTCTTGCAATAAAATGATTCAATGAGTATAAAAAAAGGGTACATTTTAGATTTAAGAAAAATCTATGGGTACATTACTTATTACATTAAATTCATTATATAAATATATAATCAATGATTCCAGTATAATATAATTTATAATTATTATTATGATATAAACGACAAACGTATTATACATTTTGTAAAAACCATTGGCAATGAAATATTTGCATATGCTATCAGTAGGTACCTAATTTAGTATTCAAATATCAACTATAATTTGGAATATATGTATAACTTACATATTTTCTTAAAACAATTAATTTATCCAAAATTATTCCTGGACACTTACTAGAATTTGTTCGCAGTTTAAAATGATTTATTTTGTTACCTACTCACCAAAGTAAATTTATGACAGTAACTCGGAACATCTAAATTCCGTATATATTCAAGAATTATCACATAAAAATTCATATTAATTAGGTACTATGCACACAAAATTAAAAACACCGAACACGCCAGTCACCACAGGCCACGGCAAAATATTCAGTTATATTATTATATTTTATAGTATAGCATAATAGTATATTAATTGATGATATTATTGAGAATAAAGAAATTTATTTACCTATTTACGTGGAACCTTGTTTTAAATTTTCAATCCCTACAGGCTACAGCTATAAAAGTCTGACATTTTATAAATTTTTAACAAACTACTTAATTTTAGATTCTGAGCGGAGGGATGAATGTATTGATTTTACAATGATGTGTGGTATTTTTTTTTTATTTTTTTTACCAAGGTAGACAAACTTATGAGGAATATTATATTAAATTTTCAAATTTTAGATTTAAAAAGAAAAATTATTATGAATTTCTAAATAATTTGCAAATTTTCGTGATTTTTACGTATTTTGTCAAAATTCAATCCTTAAATGTTTATAAAAAAAATTGTTTACTGTATTTTTAATATTTTTCAACTATCATTGTAACAATTTATTAGGAGCCTATTGTATTAAATTTACAAGCTTTTTGACCAAACAAATACAATTTAATTGATATTTATTGAAAAAATAAATTAAAAACTTGGAAACTGAAAATGTCCGTAAACAGCTCACAACAAGTCAAAATATTTTGAAAATGTTATGGTGTATAGAAAATGCTAAATACATTTAGTCGAAGTTTCATGTATCTACGGTTTTTCGTTTTATAGTTACACCAAAAACCAAAATCGATATTTTCGAAAACCGATTTTGCGTAAAAAAATATTATTATTATTATTTACAATTATTTCTTAATTTTTGTTTTGTTTTTCCTTGCGCTTTTAAAAACTATTGACAAACTTCTCGAATGTACCGACTAGATTCACTTTCCCTCAACAGTGATGATAGTCACAAAAAAATGTTTTAAAAAAACAAACATACCCATTACCTTTTTCATTGTATAATCAATAGGACCATTAATCGCTCCGCTCAGAAAATTAAAGTTTTTTAATTTTTGCTATATCGACATTGGACATCCTATGACGGAACAAATTCCGTTGATGACGGTTTAGGTATTCGTTTCACGAAATATACTGCATTATATAATTACGTGAAGTGTAGAAACCACGGTTCCATTTCGTGAAATGGATGCAAACATAGCTAACGTTGTCCATTTCGTGAAACTTAGGTAGGTAGGTACGCGTATGGATGCGACATATTGTATACACATTTACAAACATTTTTTTTTGCCCACTTAAAAAACATTTCAATCAGAATTAAAAGTATTGGTTGAAAAATGGAAGAAAGTTCCTCAGAATTAGTGTCCAACGGATGCTATATTGATACTTTGAAAAAAGTATCTTTTGATATTTTTAAATATATGGTGTTTTATGTCAATATTATAGCTAGTGCCTTTACCAGTATCAATATATTATAGTCATCAGAAATATCGTTTTTGGCATTAAAGAAATTGAAGTAGTAGGTACTAAATGGACTAACATTGTAGGATTAGCCCTCATATCAAGATAATTGTCATTGTCATTTAGAGAAGTAGTTAATAATTTTTCAAACCTGATTTGAAAATTGGATTGATTGTTTTAATTTAATTTATATAATACCTATTCTAGTTTTCATAATTTATTATTAAAATACAGTTGATTTATAATATCAACTACATTTTATTTTAACCTCCCTGAAATTAATTTCTATCTTAGAAATTAAATGAAACAATTTAATTTAAAAATTATTTTTCTATTGAAATTAAAAAAAAAATTTGCTTTCAAATCTCGACCCTACCTAATAATGTTAATAATAATAAAACAAACAAGCGGGACAGGATTGTTTATAACGGAGGTTTTGTGAGCACATAATTTCTGTGTTCACTTCGCATTTCATACGATTCGATAAATATGAAAATGCATACAAATCCGCGCTCTAATAATGTAATAAAACTAATAAAACTAATAAAATCTCTCTATTTATCTTCAAACATATTTACGTCTACTTTGAGTTCAAATTACAGTATAATTTATAATTCACAAAAAAAAAATTACTTTTATTCAATTATAGACAATTAATTAATATATTAAAGGATAAATGGAGTTCACAATACACCGTGTCGTGTAAGCCCCTTTAAGAGTTTAAATTTGTAATAACTCAAAAAAAGAAGGAAGGAATGTATAAGATAATAATATAAATATAAATAAGACGCCTGTCAATAGTTATATTAGAATTATCTGATTCGAGGTCGTGATTCGAGAATATGATC
>NW_021771100.1:28489-31631 GCF_005508785.2 Acyrthosiphon pisum | reverse complement strand
ACGACTTTAATTATTATTATTATATACGGTGGCTAGGGACCATATTATAATAATAATATTATAGTCTTCGTCGCTCGCTCCGACGAGCTTTGTTCACCGTTTTCTCCGTCGCCACAGTTGTCTCCTGCAGCACTATATCTATAGGGAACGTCATCGCGCACTAGCCAACCGTCGCCAACCGTCATCGCGCACTAGCCAACCGTCGCCAACCGTCATAGTTGCTCTCGCAGCTTTCGTGGTCGGTGTCCGCCCGCTTCCGTGGTCGTCCTCGAGTCCTCGAGGTAACGTGCCCGAAACTCTTGTCCCCCCGCAGGACTGGCTACAACAACGATGCAGAGGTGACTATCTGCAGAACCCACTCGCCATCACGTACCCCCCACCTCACCTCGTCTTGACTGATGTCTCTCTGTTTTATTTTACTATTATAATTCATTGTAATTTATTCTGCCCCATTGAGCACCTTTTAATTTTTGCTAATATTATTGTTTATTGTAATTTATTCTGCCAAATTGTGCACATTATTTTTGTTAAAATTATTATTCCTGTTTTTTTTTGCCAAATTGAGCATCTTTGTTTATTAGATAATATTATTGTTTCTGTTTTTTTGCCACATTGCGAGCAATTTTCCTATTTTCTTTTGTTACTTGTTAATTATTTTTCGGCATAAATATTTCAAAATTTTAAAGCACTCGTTGATTTTATATCAAATTTATCGTTTATAATAATATCATTGAATTATCATTTATCTCAAAAGTCTAATGTTTTTTGTTTATTTTTTTTTCAAAATTATAAATCATCGTGTGACCGCACCTGCACCACCCACTGACCATCAAGTACCCCCCACCTCGCCTCGTCTTGACTGATACCTCTCTCTTTTTTTTTCAATTATAATTCGTTGCAATTTATTATGCCACATTGACCTTCTTTTAATTTTTGTTCATATTACCTTTTGTAGGTATATTAATATATACAATTGTATCTGATTTATTCTGCCACTTGAGCACATTTTTTGTTGTTAAAATTATTATTCCTGTTTTTTTGCCACATTGAGCACCTTTTTTTATTTGTTAGATATTATTGTTTATTATAATTTATTCTGCCACATTGTGCACATTTTTTTTTGTTAATATTAATGTTTCTATTTTTTTGCCACATTGCGAGCAATTTTTCTATTTTTCTTTGTTTTACTTATTAATTATTTTTCGGCATAAATGTTTCAAAATTTTAAAGCACTCGTTAATTTTATATCAAATTTATCGTTTATAATAATATCATTGAATTATCATTTATCTCACAACTCTAATGTTTATTGTTTATTTTTTTTCAAAATTATAATTCATCGTGTTTAAAAATTATATTTTTTTTATACTTGATATTATTTATTACTGTATTCAAATTATTATTATAATTTATATAATAAAATTGTTATATTATCTATAAATTATCCAATAATAAAATAATTTTTTTTATACAGTAAAATGTTGTTATATATTTTTTGTATTAAACAGTAGGTAGGATTTTATTTATTACAACAGAAAAATGATTGATGAACATGATCGTGTCCATGTGAGACCTATGAAGAATATTTACCAACAATTTTTTTGATACCAAACCTCAATCAAATATTATACTGAACGTATTGGCCTCGTGAGAGTATAAGTGCAAAATATTATCATGCACCATATTTTCATTGTAAAATCAATAAATTCATCGCCCGGTTATTTAGTAAACTAAAAATAATTAAAAATAGACTGGGTCTTCTTTAGAGCAGAATCGTTTGGAAATGTTTATGTCTATTGAACGAGATACTGCAATAACTGCGGGCTGTCTACTCACTCGGTGTATTTTAAATATATTACATATACATTTTACTTTCAGTATCGTCACTATGTATAATGTCAATTTATATATATAATGTAACCGTGCGCTTATCAGAAAATGTGAAATCCGCGTGTGCCAATCAATCGTTTTCTTTATAAAACTCAGATTTTCGAGTCATAATTAACCGCAGCGGACCCACAGCGCATGATTACAAAATTAAAAAGGCTTACTGATTAATATTTCGAAGAGTATGAAAAGCAGCACTATTATAATATGGAAGGTATATAGTACGTACAAATAGTATATTATAACAGCTGTATAATCGCGTACCTACCTATATTGTATACGAACTAAACGCGCATTATGGGTAATTACGAAAATCAAAATTAAAAACATATTTTCGTCGGGTCACATAAAATTAGTCCACCGTTTAGGAAGAGTTCGGTGACATACTTGGTATAACTTTGATACTTTAAAGTTAAACTATAAAGTTAGGTACAAACAGCACGGGGTCTGCGATTTACCGAAGGTAGATTGCCTACCTGATAATATACTGCTACGAATCAGAATTTTTAATCCAGGCAACAGAAAAGTCAACAAGACAATTCTGACTTTAGAAGCTCATAAAAAATTATTGTGAATTTACGTACAAATTTAAGAAGCCACAAAAAAAACACATTATTGTAAAATTGTAAGCTTAATATTGTAATGTAGTTTTTCTTACGCTTGCCATTTTCCTAATAGTAAATTTTTATCAGACAATTTATATATTATATTATAAATATATTTTATACTATAGTATGACCTTGCATAACATAATATAATATTAATAAAATAAGTTGTGAAGATTAAGAGGGTAGTTCTTAAATCGTTATTTTTAAGAATTATAGGTTTACATATTATAATATAGGTACAAAAATGCAGCTCATTCCTACTTTCCCCTTGGACTGAAAAAATCAACGTAAATTTTTGTCAGCCGAGTGATTCATTCTTAATATGAACAGATAGTATTTGATAGGTGTACCAAATTAATTATTAGTTTATAGTCGTATAAGTTAATTACATAATATATTAAAATTAGTACAGCCTAAAGAATTTTCTCACAAATCTATAAAAATAAATTCTCGAATCAATGATTAGGCTTCCATAACCCGCAGTTGTCTTAATTTCCATAGGTAATAGAAACTAATAGTTAGAGTGGCCGATCGGACTAAGGGGGTCGGTCACGACGCGCACCATCGCCGGTTCAAACCTCGGTTTCGGGCGGTACTTCTCTTCGGGCATTCACGGTGTCTGGAGATAGAGTCCGCTATCCACCTCC
>NW_021771100.1:26756-28439 GCF_005508785.2 Acyrthosiphon pisum | reverse complement strand
TGCCTACCTGATAATATACTGCTACGAATCAGAATTTTTAATCCAGGCAACAGAAAAGTCAACAAGACAATTCTGACTTTAGATGATCATAAAAAATTATTGTGAATTTACGTACAAATTTAAGAACCCACAAAAAAAAAACACATTATTGTAAAATTGTAAGCTTAATATTGTAATGTTGTTTCTTACGCTTGCCATTTTCCTAATAGTAAATTTTTATCAGACAATCTATATATTATATTATAAATATATTTTATACTATAGTATGACCTTGCATAACATAATATAATATTAATAAAATAAGTTGTGCAGATTAAGAGGGTAGTTCTTAAATCGTTATTTTTAAGAATTATAGGTTTACATATTATAATATAGGTACAAAAATGCAGCTCATTCCTACTTTCCCCTTGGACTGAAAAAATAACGTATATTTTTGTCAGCCGAGTGATTCATTCTTAATATGAACAGATAGTATTTGATAGGTGTACCAAATTAATTATTAGTTTATAGTCGTTGTTGCGCCACGGCAAATCTTACGATTTGAGCAGTTGTTTGCCGTGACTCGCATAGGTGATAGGCAACGGGTGACCAAATAATAAGTGTATGTTTTACCTCCTTTACAAATTATATTATAAGATGGCAATATGCAGATATAATGATATTACATTATGGTGGACGTCTCCACCCTACTAATTATTCATACGGTTAGGTTAACCAATAACACAAAATAATATAAAAATGTGCCACTGGGACACTCCACTATACAAATAAGAATTACAATAATAATACATAGGGTGTCACCAGGGCCATGTACAATATAAAGTAATAATGATATAAAATGGTATAATATTATGAATATAACAATGAACGATACCAATTAAAACGGCGACTGCAACGACGAGGAGTTGGGGCACATTCAAAACAGCTGACGACAAGAACGTTGAACCGTCGGCCTTTCCCACGATTATAGTTCGATGGTATCCTTGGTCAGGTGGCGGCCGTTCTTACCACGTGGTATGGTGGTACTCGTTACTTAATGCCGGCTGGACGAATGGACGAATACGACCGAAACACGTGGTATGGACGCGGAAAATACTTTTATATCGGCGACCGTCAACACCCACAAGATCACGTAGGTTAATTTTATACTGCACCGGCCGACATAAGGGTCTGACCGAATCGAGCACGAGACGCGTGAAAAACAGAAAAATATACACATAGACGCGAGGTGCATCGTGTATAACGCGTACAGGCAACAACAACGAGGAGCGAAAACCGATTACCGAAAAACCCGCACGCCAGTAGACCACCGGCGACTCGTCGGTTGCGTCCGTGGTCGGTCGCGTTTGCAGCATGACCGAATGGAAGGAATGACACTGGGTGGCCAGACTGGCGACACCCGGAGCTGTCACTGTAGCGGGGTAAGCTTATCCGCGCCAACAGTATCGGTGTCTGAACAGTCGTATAATTTAATTACATAATATATTAAAATTAATAATATAAGTACAGCCTAAAGAATTTTCTCACAAATCTATAAAAAATTAATTCTCGAATCATTGATTAGGCTTCCATAACCCGCAGTTGTCTTAATTTTCATAGGTAATAGAAACTAATAGTTAGAGTGACCGATCGGACTAAGGATCGGTCACGACGCGCACCGTCGCCGGTTCAAACCTCGGTTTC
>NW_021771100.1:23561-25298 GCF_005508785.2 Acyrthosiphon pisum | reverse complement strand
GAAAGCAATTATTAAAGCTCAACAATGTAATGTGTTTTCATCAATTAGTTGGAAAATAATATTAATAATTACAAAGAATATTTAAGTTCAACATCTTCAACTATGAACCAATAGAAAGATGTTTTGCGTTAGCAATAATTTCAATTTAATCTGAAAAAAACAAGTACGTAAAGCAGATTTTGAAGAAATGATCACTTTATTTTCAAATCTCCAATCTAGGAGAAAGTTGTAAACTTATAAATGTATCTATTAGGTATCTAGACTGTTTTTATTAGCTAGGTTATTAAATTAACATCATAAAAAATGCAATAGATAATAATAAATAATTAACATATTGTAATATCGCTGGATTTAATAATTTCGTTATTATTCTTACCTACGACTTCCTGAATATTCAGTTAGACAGTTTTCTGATGTATGGTCATCACCTTCATTATAACGTGATTGCTTTCGGTTGTAGTTTATTTTGGAGATAAATATAAATCGACGCGAAATTCCAAAAAAAAAATTGTTAAATATAGTGCACACTGTTTTTTTTAGCTATACTAAATAATCAAATTTGTTTATTATTCAGCGTCGATATACCGACCGGCTGGGTATCCGTGGTTATCTCGTTTGAATATTTATTTATTTTCAGCCAGTAACAATCAGTTACGTACCTTTTAGTATTTTTATTATTATAATATTATTTTTAGGCCGATTCACGCTTACCTATAACAAATATCGAAATATTTTAAATTCACGTAATTATCTGTGATTCACTTTGACTGCATTTTTATGCATTTGTGTTATATTATACTACTATATGTTATTATGTTAATATAGGTATAATATTATAATGTTTTATCATTTGCATTGTACAATAGTTTAGTGTATAATAAGCATATATAAATTATGTTTAAGTTTTTTTATACATCGGTGATAGGAGTGAATATGTCACCAGTTGTCAAAACTCCTATGGAATCTTCACTTTATAATATAATATGTACTTACCTATATCAAAATTGTAATTAAGTATTTAAAAAATATACATTAATTAATAACATATTTTATTTATTAATTTGAAGTTTAAAAATCCTATCATAATATTTTTTTTGTTACCATTTTGTATTAAGTAGTGATTTTATTTGGTGAAGTTTTGCATTTTTTATAGTAAGAATAATTTTTTGTTATTAGGTATATTTTATGTCTCTTGCAGTAGGTGTTGTAACAAAAAGCTGAAACGATTTGTGGATTTGAATGCATACTTAAATATTTGTCAATTTTAGATCATCCAAATTTTATAGTTCTATGCCCTAAATCCTATAATGATTAGTAATTATTGATTACCTATACAATCGAAACATCACAATCATTATGGCGTAGGTATATTCAGTGGCGTAACCCCTCGAAAACAAATCCTCATTGCGCCACTGATTGTGTTGTATTTTAAAAATTAAAAATTTATCACTAATATCCAGTATCGGACCTGTTATAGCCATATAGGTATGTTGGTATAATATTTCGTTATTAAAGCGTTTGATCCTTGGTTCGACTTGCAGAGTAGGTATTCCCTAGTCTATTAAATAGGAATTACATTAAATATACGGACTACAGTATTGAGAATTTTACATTATTGACATTTTACTATTGTGTACCTATTAATTGTATCAAAAAATAAATAAATGTATATAAATGTATATAAATGTATATAAATGTATTATAAACACCTGTATTGTTTTCATCAATGTTATTAGC
>NW_021771100.1:18603-21686 GCF_005508785.2 Acyrthosiphon pisum | reverse complement strand
ACGTTGAATTTGTATTTTTTGCTTGATCGCATAATTGGCAAATAATTTCATTATTTTCAGCAATCTCCGATAGTGGCAAATCCACATCAACTTTACAAATGCTGCAGGCAATTGAGCGTTTTTTAATTTCCTTTATCTGAGATATATGTTCGAGATCTTCTTCTGTTGTTAATTTTTTCAATAGATCAGATGGCAAATTTGATGTACTTAGTCCAATTTTTGGGTCATTTCCAAATAAAGCCTTATAAGGGCTACGTCCAATTGTTCGATGAAATGAACTATTTTTTTGGAATTGAACAAAATTTAATCCAACGCTCCACTTCTTGGATTTATTATCAGCCATCCATGTTCGTAACATGTGTTCTATATCCTGATTAGACCTCTCAATACTTCCCTGACTTTGAGGATGTCTAGGGCGACCATGTACGATAACACATTCTGGCCAAAGGTCTTTAAGTTCGTTGATTACTGAATTTACAAATTCACGGCCATTGTCACTCTGTAATATTTTTGGAGCTCCAAATGTCAACAATATAGATAGTAACTCATTAGCAACTTCGGTTGCTCTTTTACTTTCTAATGGTCTTAGAATTACAAATTTTGTCGCATGGTCTTGGTAATTTAGTATCCATTTAAATTTGCCATCTGGTACCGACTGAAAATCCACCAAGTCAATTTGTGCTCTTTCATTAAAATCTGCAGTTGTGATAGGTTTTATTACAAGTTTCCTATTCATTGGTTTTTTACAATTGCACGTTTCACATACTGTTAAAAAAATATCAATTGGTGGTCTTGGTACATAATACGTATCATGTAACGCATTCCGTAATTTTACATTACCACCATGGCCTGTCCTAATATGAAATTCTTTAATTTTATCAAAAAGGTCTTCATAACACACCAAATACCTAAATTGAAAATAAAAATGTTATTATTTTATACAAAAAAATTATATTGTAAAAATATTCTAGAATAATTAATTATAATTAATTCTGAATAACTGATTGGATAATAATTTAAAAAAACTTTTTTATATTAGCTAAAATATTATATTAATTTACCTTATTTTTTCATCAGCTGCATTTTGTTTGTGTATTAAAAACTTTTCTTCTGCAACACTTAATACATCATACGTAGATAGTAGATAGTATTGTCGTCGATCTTTTTTACCACTGTTAGAATAAATAATAATAAAAAATATTACAATTTGTATCAATTATCGAGTAGTTTTTTATTGTTGTTTAAACGTGTTAAAATTGATATTTGATTTAATTAAGTAAATTTTTATTTAAGTCCAAAATTACTTACGTTTTGATTTTAGCCATTTCTATTTCAGCAATCATCTGTAATTGAACATATTTAGGGAACGGTTTTTTTTTAGATTTCAATTTATAATATTCATCTAGCTTTTCATAAAATACGTTCTTTTCTTCCATTTTTATTAAAAGTTGATATATGAAATAATAAATAGGTACACGTATAAACTGCAAACACAATAGTAACTGTGTTATACACAAACACTCACTAAATGTTATTTTTTGAACAACTTAGGAGTTACATAGGTATCCGTCAACTGTCAACTGAATATCCGATAAAGAAACATTCATATGATATCGGATGTGGAATTACCGAAATTAAATTTGATATCTCTCTAATAGCCTCATATAATATAGATTACGGATAAAGCATTATTATTATCATCATTGATATTTAAAAGTATGCTTTGTAACAGTCAATGTCATAATCAATCGTGAAAAATAAAATAAAAATATTTTTGTTAAAATATAATTATAATAGGTGGTTAAATATTATAATTATAGTTAATTTCATGAATATTTTATAACACTTAATATAGGACATAGGTAACACTGTTGTTTATAAAATATAATATACGTATGGTTTATGAAAAATAAAATAAAAATATAATGTAATATGATATAATTTATTGACTATAATTGCTATATTTTTGTGTATAAAACAATATAGAAAATTACCTATATAGTAATCAATCGTGAAAAATTAAATATAATATACGTATAAATGTATAATGATAGAACAATAGAACAATAGAACCTTATAAGATTTAATGATTATATGAATTCTTTGTATGGAAAGTCTTGTTCGCTTGGCGTACTTGGTTTTGGTAAAATGTTATTAAATTTTAAAAAGGTGTCAATAAGACCTCGGATAATAAGACTACAGGTGACAATAAGACCAACGAGATGACAATTAGACCAAGCGGTCTTATTGTCCCCAGTTTTTGTAAAACTGAATTGAGACAATAAGACCAAAAGTTTAAAAAGGGTGACAATAAGACCGCGAAGCCTTATTGTCCCCAGTTTTTATAAAACGGAATTGAGACAATAAGACCACAGGTTGAAAAAAGGTGACAATAAGACCGCGTGGTCTTATTGTCCCGAGGTCTTATTGTCCTTTTCCCAACAGTCGTCTAGAACGGACGTTGATATAGTCTCTCCCGGTACTCCCTACGCCGCCGGCCATCACGTGTCGAGAACGCCGAGCCGTCGCCGCCGCCGTCCATCAGAAAAGGTCGTCCGAGCCGAAGCTGCCGCCGTCCGATACACTGTGCCGTAGTCACTTGTCCGCCACCGTGAGTTGAGAACGCCGAGCCGAAGCCGCCGCCGTCCAAACCACGTGTCTGCCGACCTGTGTGCGAGTTGAGAACGCCGAGCCGTAGCTGCCGCCGTCCAACCATCTACCACCGTCTGTCGAGAACGCCGAGCCATAGCCGCCGCCGTCCGATCATTCACCTGCCTGTTGCCGGAAGAAGTGAACTTGCAATCACGAACCCGCGAAAGCAAACCGTGAGTTATATGTTCACGCTGTTCCCCCCCCCCTTTTTTCGATGTAAACCCACATCATAGACTATTTTATATGTACACTCGTAAGAGTAATAAATCAATTTAAAAGAAATACTGTAATACATATGTTGAAATTGTATCTGTATAAATGAATTCACATAAGATGATGGAATTAACGTACAAAATACATATTGCAAAACACAAGCGTTTAAGTTTTCAATAATTTTCACGATAGTCAAGAATAGTACAATTGATTGTTCC
>NW_021771100.1:15876-18553 GCF_005508785.2 Acyrthosiphon pisum | reverse complement strand
ATAAATGATATAAAAAAAATAAAAACGAAGTTGCACAGCCAAAGTTCTCCTTTTTATGTGGTAAAAATATCGTTTCTTAGTTAACATGGTAGATTTCTCGGTTCTTTCCCGCGCAAAACAGTTTTTGGTATGTTGTACATTTGTAAGATGGAGACAACACATGCGGGTATAGCGTCCTCTTAATAATATCTCTAAACTATATTGTGATATTAAGATACAAATATAATTTGATCAATGTTATTATTTTTTGATGATATTATATAAATACAAAGTATACCTCTCATTATATTAACTATAAATATATTGAAATTATAAAAAATAACTAAAATTGTTATTCTCTGTTTAAAATCTGTCCAATTTAGTTTACATTTGAGCTTAAAATATCTATTAAAAAGATTGTTTGTATATCTTTTTAAATTTTTGTTTACACAATTTTTAATCATTAATAGGTTGCCAACCAAATAAACAACATTTTAAGAAGTAGGACAAAATAAATTCTTTGAATCGTAAATAGTAAATAAATAAATTGTATTAGTTATTACTAATAACTTTAAAATATGACGTTCTTCACAGTTATAACAGTCATTACAAAAATATCTTACTTCATACCAAAAGAGATGGATTCTGAAAAACGTGTTATACCATGGACGAGTGGCGAAAAGCAAGTTCTGGAATCCAACGGATGTAAACCTAAAATATACATAAACAGCTATCATACTCACAATTTGTTTCAAGTCGTACAAAGTTTACACAGGTACCTATGATGTTTTAGTCATTTTAACTGCTATCAAAATAAATAATAATAACAAATTTTATGTTTTTAGAGAAAAAGTGTTATGTGATATTAAGTAAGAAACAGATGGCGGTGTAACAGTGTATGTACATAAAGTGGTTTTAGTATCAGTCCATATTTCCGTGCGTTGTTCACCAGTTTTGCCGAAGGGGATATAGATGTTGTAAGTTTAAGATAATTGGACTCCAATATGCTACAATGCTTGTTGGATTATATTTATAGTGGTGAAATCATGGTCACCGAAGAAAACGTATTGGTAGGTATATAATATAATTATTCAATTTTTGATAGCCATAGGCTATGTGTCAACTATTTGCATGTGGTCATGAAACTACAACACAATATGGATTTTTATGTAGTATTTTTGGTATACCTACCATAAGTAATTAACAAATTAAAAAAATAAAATGGTGGGCAAGAGGGCACTGTTCTGCTTTACACATTATAATATAACATTATATGTTATATTATTTACCCAAATAGTTATTAATTCAGACTGACGTTTATTCGAAAATAAATACATTTTTATATATTCATTGTGTAAGAAAAACTATTTTGAACGAAGACGTTTTGTCAGTTTATATAACTATATTTTGAAATTATAAAAAATAACTAAAATTGTTATTCTCTGTGTAAAATCTGTCCAATTTAGTTTAAATTTGAGCTTAAAATATCTATTAAAGAGATTGTTTGTATATTTTTTTAAATTTTTGTTTACACAATAAAATAGGTGCTTCTGAGAAATCTTGTTTTAAATTTTCAATTCTTATTCTTAAACTATGCTTTTTAAATGCTTCTGAAGAATACATAAAACACATTTTTTGTAAGCTTTATTGAATTATACACTGTAGTAAATTGTATTAATATTATGATAATGATTTTCAGAAAACTGGTTGAAGCTGAACAGTTCCTATCTTTGTCTTCTGAAGAAATGATTAATCTAATTTCATGTGATCACATTAACGTTTCATTTGAAGAAAAAGTATGCATACTAAAATTTGTAATTGTTGTATTTAATAAATTATTGTTGGGAAATCCATTTACTTATGCAGTTTGTAAGGAATATGATCGAATCGTATGATTCACGACTACTTATAACAGGTGGGTGGGTGTTTGGGTAGGTGATATTATAACTAAATATTAATCTAAATTTTTGCTTCATTTAATAGTTTTTGGCAGTTTATTAAATAAAGTATTTCATTCTACAGCTATTTCTAAATGTTAGAATATTATCTAGGGCATCTCATAGGCTTTTTGTAGTATTTTATTTTAAAGGTAGTTATGAGATGTGCAAACAATTTATAATTTCAACTTAAAATATGAGAACCCTATGAGATGCCCTAGATTATAACCATACCTTTAAATTTTATAAGATGTTAATTCCCTCTAATTTTGTAACTTATTGAAATCTTATTCTTAAACTATGCTTTTTAAATGCTTCTGAAGAATATATAAAAACACATTTTTTTAAGCTTTATTAAATTATACACTGTACTAAATTGTGGTAAATTGCTGGTTTTGGGAGGTATTAGTGCGTAAATATTTTATACCTCATCAGCAGATACCGTAGAAATTATGATTTTTATGCACCGGGATAAAAGATATTTTTCTTTTCAAATAAAATCATGAAGTAGAGTACCTAAGCTTAAGTTGTGCCTGTTTATTTAAGTATGTATAATGCTCATTTGGTAGGGTGTAGCGACGTTCGACCCACTGCAGGTGATTGCCATAATAATTCTTATCGTTTATAAAGACCAGAAGTTATAAGTAATAAATTTGATATTGTTCGACCCTAAAGTATAATGGTGATAATCATTGTACATTTGTACCTAATACATATTATACATATATCTTAGTGAAGAAAAAATTACGGTCCAAGTGATC
>NW_021771100.1:10874-15776 GCF_005508785.2 Acyrthosiphon pisum | reverse complement strand
TACAAAAAACTAATAAATACAAATAATTGTTAAATTAAAAAATGTTATATTAAATATAGATTATACAAAAATCGGTATCCTGATCGTTCTTGTCCAGCACATTCGAGATTTTATTATTTATATAAAAATCTTGAAGAACATGGGAGCTTTACAAAACCAAAAAGTAGAGTTTCAACTGTGACGAATGACAGCAATTCTTTTTCCGAATTGGCCAAATTAATTGAAAATCCACAAATATCTTTGCGAACTGTAGCAGGTATTCCTAATAAATAAAAATTAAAAATTTAAGTTTATTCTGAGTTTAAAATCCCAGATAAAAATAAGAAAAACTATTTTGAACGAAGACGTTTTGTCAGTTTATATTACTATATTTTGAAATTATAAAAAATAACTAAAATTGTTATTCTCTGTTTAAAATCTGTCCAATTTAGTTTAAATTTGAGCTTAAAATATCTATTAAAGAGATCGTTTATATATTTTTTTAAATTTTTGTTTACACAATAAAATAGGTGCTTCTGAGAAATCTTGTTTTAAATTTTCAATTCTTATTCTTAAACTATGCTTTTTAAATGCTTCTGAAGAATACATAAAAACACATTTTTTGTAAGCTTTATTAAATTATACACTGTAGTAAATTGTATTAATATTATGATAATGATTTTCAGAAAATTGGTTGAAGCTGAACAGTTCCTATCTTTGTCTTCTGAAGAAATGATTAATCTAATTTCATGTGATCACATTAACGTTTCATTTGAAGAAAAAGTATGCATACTAAAATTTGTAATTGTTGTATTTAATAAATTATTGTTGGGAAATCCATTTACTTATGCTGTTTGTAAGGAATATGATCGAATCGTATGATTCACGACTACTTATAACAGGTGGGTGGGTGTTTGGGTAGTCGATATTATAACTAAATATTAATCTAAATTTTTGCTTCATTTAATAGTTTTTGGCAGTTTATTAAAGAAAGTATTTCATTCTACAGCCATTTCTAAATGTTAGATTATTATCTAGGACATCTCATAGGCTTTTTGTAGTATTTTATTTTAAAGGGAGTTATGAGATGTGCAAACAATTTATAATTTCAACTTGCTTTAAGATTAAAATATGAGAACCCTGCTGGTGATTGCCATAATAATTCTTATGGTTTATAAAGACCAGAAGTTATAAGTAATAAATTCGATATCGTTCGACCCTAAAGTATAATGGTGATAATCATTGTACATTTGTACCTACTACATATTATACATATATCTTAGTGAAGAAAAAAATAACGGTCCAAGTGATCTACAAAAAACTAAAAAATACAAATAATTGTTAAATTAAAAAATGTTATATTAAATATAGATTATACAAAAATCGGTATCCTGATCGTTCTTGTCCAGCACATTCGAGATTTTATTATTTATATAAAAATCTTGAAGAACATGGGAGCTTTACAAAACCAAAAAGTAGAGTTTCAACTGTGGCGAATGACAGCAATTCTTTTTCCGTGTTGGCCAAATTAATTGAAAATCCACAAATATCTTTGCAAACTGTAGCAGGAATTCCTAATAAATAAAAATTAAAAATTAAAGTTTATTCTGAGTTTAAAATCCCAGATGAATTAAATATGACATATTCTTCAGTTCAAAAAATTGCTAAAAAACACAAATATCACGCATACCTGGCCCATCCGGTTCAGCAACTTCAAGCAAATGATTTTGAAAGGTGGCTTAATTTTATTGCTCATTGTATGGTTAAAATAGACGATGATACTGCATTTTTAAAGAGGGTTCTTTGGACCGATGAGGCAAAAATCCATAATAATTAAATATTTTAACTACCTATATACAATACACATCTTAATTATTAATTTACCAAATATAATTTTTTTTATATCAAATAGCAAATTTAAGGTCGTATATAATAATAATATGCTTATCTAATCGACTAAAATATATCTAAATACAATTTTATTAGATCAAGAATAATAACAGAAATATTCTTATAATTATGGTATTGGAATATTTATATTTGCATTTTGTTACTAATACGCATATTTATGTCAAGTAAAAAGAAGATTGCTTGTTTTTTTTAATACCTTCATTTAATTAAATTTAATTCTGTAGGTGGGAGGTTATAACGAGCAATTGCTAAAAAACACAAATATCACGCATACCTGGCCCATCCTGTTCAGCAACTTCAAGCAAATGATTTTGCTTTGTATGGTTAAAATAGACGATGATACTGCATTTCTGCAAGAAGGTTCTTTGGACTGATGAGGCAAAATTCCATAATAATGGACAAGTGAACCACCACAACAATCACTATTGGAGTGATTTAAATCCCCACTGAATCAATGAAACCAATAGACAAGTTCCAATAGACAAGTATAAATGTTTGGTGTGGAATTACTGATGATTATTTGATTGGTCCATATTTTTTTGATGAAAATCTTAATGGCAACAAATATCTTAATTTTTTTTTGTATAGTATAATATTATAGTATACAACTCATATTATATCAATATTTTTATTATATTATATCTTGTATTGTGCTCGTGATCTAGCAATGTAATTAAATTTTTATGTTTATATAAATCGACTAAAACTGATGATTTGTAAATGCTTATTAAATGCTTCACATTAATTCCCTTATAAATCAATGATGTACTAGTTGTCATGGGAAGATTTAGTAAAAATTTGATAATTCCATTAATAGTAACTATAAGTCTGATAAGACATTATTTGCGGCTCCTCCACAAATAGAAATACCATAAGAATAAATTGATTGAACTAATGCAAGAAAAATCATTCTTTTATAATAATTATTAAATAAGTATCTAGCTTCTTTAAAGAAGTAGAAGAATTTACGTTAAGTATTATTAATATAATTTATATGACTTTCTCATTTAAATCTATAGTCAACAATTATCCCAAGATATTTTATTTCATTTACCTTTTCAAGTATAATACATTTAGAAGTACAAGTTGCACTAAGATGATAATTACATTTTAACGAATAAACAATAAGGTTATTTCTTAACAAGCAATTTGAATAATTCGATGCTTGCAGTTCAAAATAAATATATTTTAATTTTATCAGATTCAATTTTAATTTATTTTTACAAAACCAAGTGTAAATAGTTTTTAATAATTTATTGGCTTCGGCAAATAGAATATCAACTTATGGTTCGGATAATAAAACAGCAGTATCATCAGCAAAGCTTAGTATTTCGGAACTTGAATTAAATTTTAGTTTTAATAAATCATTTATAAAAATAATAAATAAAATATCAATATTAGATAAGTTAAAATTCATATTTAAATTAGGAAAAAAAATTTTTTTAAATAGTAATAACATAATATTTAAATTTATAAGTACTAACTATAAATGATTGATTTCTTGAGTGACTGAATTTTAATAATTTAAGTGTTTTCATTTTTTCTCACAAGAATATCTGCGTCGGACAACCAAATAAATTTGTAATCTTTATCTTTAGCAGCTGTTTTCACTTGATATAGAAGAGAGTTTTTTTTAATTTCGTAAGACGTTCATTGATATAAATATTTTCTTTCTGCCAACTGTTACATATTTTATCAGTTGTTAATTTGACGGACTTCACATTACGAATTAAATTTTTCCTCATGTCACGAGTAGCTAACTTGGCGACAATAATACTAAGTTTAGATATAAATGAGTCAATTTTGTAAGCTTCCAGTATATTAATTTCCGTATTCGTTTTCTAACCAATATCTTCAGCAATTAACTTACAATCATAACAGTCAAAAAATAATAAATTTGAATCGACAAGCTTAGAGTCATTACGAAAAAAAATATTATCCTAACTTAGTTTAATAAAAGTACATGTATATTTTTTTTTTAATTAGCACCTAGATCACATAACAAGTGACTCCGTTCTTTCTAATTTCTTAAATTATAATTTACAATTTTGATGAAATTTTATTGTAATTTACAGCGTATAAGTCTATTTTACTTCACATAATAACATGATTATTAAATATTTTAACTACCTATATACAATATACATCTTATTTAATAATTTACCAAATATAAATTTTTTTATATCAAATAGCAAATTTAATGTCGTATATAATAATAATATGCTTATCTAATCGACTAAAATATATCTAAATACAATTTTATTAGATCAAGAATAATAACAGAAATATTCTTATTATTATGGTATTGGAATATTTATATTTGCATTTTGTTACTAATACGCATATTTATGTCATGTAAAAAAAAAGATTGCTAAAGTGTTTTTTTTAATACCTTCATTTATTTTAATTTAATTCTGTAGGTGAGAGGTTATAACGAGCAATTTTCTTTGAAATCTGTTGAATGGTATGATCCCAGCCTAGACGCGCGGACACCAATCACACAAATGTCTACAAAACGCTGAGGTCCTGTTATAGGAATCTTAGACGGTGTTATGTATACTATCGGCGGTGCCTGTCAGGAACTCGGAAGTTCAGTGTATCTTAAAAATGTTGAGGCCTGTTCATAAATTTCTAAAGCTTGGTCTCCTATCAAAGATATGCACTTATTCAGATACAATTCAAGTAACTATAAAAATAAATTTTTTAAGAAAATATTTCTAATGAAATTATTGAATTTAAATAGCATTTTAAATATAGGTGTTGTCACAATTAATGGTTTGAATAATGTTATTGGCGGATCTGATGAAATTTTGGATTCTGTAGAAATCTAAAACCCATACCTGGATCATGGAATCATTGCTGAAAAGTTTAGTGAATGTTTATGGGACAATAATCTTTGATATGCCATCACATTTGAGAACATATTAGCTTATACATGGCCTCCTTGTTGGTTGTTCATCATAGGACAATCAATATTATTCGATAGCGATTTGATCATAAGATTAATATAGA
>NW_021771100.1:9581-10774 GCF_005508785.2 Acyrthosiphon pisum | reverse complement strand
AATTAATTATTTTGTTAGGTAATAAAACAATAGAGAAATATAGGTAGTTAAATATTATAATTATAGTTAATTTCATGAATATTTTATAACACTTAATATAGGACATAGGTAACACTGTTGTTTATAAAATATAATATACGTATGGTTTATGAAAAATAAAATAAAAATATAATGTAATATGATATAATTTATTGACTATAATTGCTATAAATGTATAATGATAGTTTATGAATCATTATTATAATAAAATAATAATTACACAAAGTACACGATATAGGTATTGTCCATTTCATGAAATGGATGTCCGTTTCATGAAATGAATGTCCATATAATGTATTTTCGTCAAAATTCACGATCTGGATGAATTTCACTATCTGGATATCCAGTTCATGAAATGAGTAGTTTCACTATGTGAATGCGACATAAACATTCAGTCAAAATTTCATGTATCCACGGTCTTTTTTAAAGTTACACCAAAAACCAAAATCGATTTTCTCGAAAACAGATTTTGCGTAAAAATTCCCGTTTTTCCTTAATTTTTCTTTTGTTTTTCGCGGCGCTTTTGAAAACTACTGGGAAATTTAAATTTTGACCTCCCCAATGCACCAACGATATTCACTTTCTGATCGAACAAGATACTGAAGTTGAAAATCGTAGCATTATTTCGACTACTTATCGTAAAATAAAAAAAAATAAAAAAATAAAAAATAAAAAAATAAAAAAACACACATCATTGTAAAATCAATACATTCATCGTTCCACTCAGAATCTAAAAATAAAGAAGTCGATTTTGTTTGCAGCCACAATAAGGAAATCAAAAAAGAAAAGATTTCATATGCTGCTGTATTGAATGTTATGTTGGCTCACCCCTTATTTTAAAATTTACCACTTAAAATAATTTCTAAAAAACTTTTACTTAATACACTTATAATATATTATAAAAGTACTGTATATTTTATCATTACAACTATTATTTAATTTATCTTATATTTTATTTATGTATTATTTTTATTTGATCACAAGTTCAATGTTTTTTTTTTTTCGTTTTTATTATCTTATTTTAAATACTTATGTGTTTTATTCTGTTTTATTTCATTTATAAAGTTTATTGTGTTTTTTTTTTTATTTTTATTACCACAGGTTAAATATATTTTTTTTTTATAATTTATTTTTATGCATTTAACATATTATTT
>NW_021771100.1:6325-7321 GCF_005508785.2 Acyrthosiphon pisum | reverse complement strand
TAGATTGGAGATTTGAAAATAAAGTGATCATTTCTTCAAAATCTGCTTTACGTACTTGTTTTTTTCAGATTAAATTGAAATTATTGCTAACGCAAAACATCTTTCTATTGGTTCATAGTTGAAGATGTTGAACTTAAATATTCTTTGTAATTATTAATATTATTTTCCAACTAATTGATGAAAACACATTACATTGTTGAGCTTTAATAATTGCTTTCAACAGAAGGTTATGATAATATTTTAAATATATACCTAATGTAAATTTATTTATTTGATAACACAATTAAAACGTTGGCACACAATAATATTATGTCAATTCTCAATATATTCAATTCCGGATTTAGTTAAATTCCGAGTTTAATTCCTATTGAATAGACTAGAGTATAACTATAGGTATATTCTGCAATTGGTCCAGAGAATCTACCGCTATAGTACCAATATATACCTATAATACTAGGTCCGATACTCGATATTAGTGCTAAACTTTTAATTTTTTAAATACTACACAACCAGTAGCGCATCGAGGATATTTCGGTTTCGAAGAGTTGCGCCACTTACATACACAGGTTAATGAATGTTGGGTGTTTCGATCGTAATTCGTAGGTAATCATTAGGAAATAGAAATCTAATGAGGTAAAATTGACAAATATTGAAATATGGATTCAAATCCATAAATCGTTTCACTTTTTAAGTTACCTACCTAATAACATACCTTCCTAATAACAAAAAACTATTCATGCTATCAACAATTCATAATTTCAACAAATAAAATCACAACCTAATACATATTATGCTATAGAATAATAATGATAGGATTTTTAAAACTCAAATTAATAAATAAAATATGTATTATTAATTAAGTTTTATTTTTTAAATACTCAATTACATTTTCGATATACAAATTATACTGAGGAGACCAAATAATATATAACCTCGACTCTAAACTAGCAATATTATTTAAGTTATCTTTAATTATAGCATACATTATCATGATAA
>NW_021771100.1:0-4642 GCF_005508785.2 Acyrthosiphon pisum | reverse complement strand
TTAATCTGCACAACTTATTTTATTAATATTATATTATGTTATGCAAGGTCATACTATAGTATAAAATATATTTATAATATAATATATAGATTGTCTGATAAAAATTTACTATTAGGAAAATGGCAAGCGTAAGAAACAACATTACAATATTAAGCTTACAATTTTACAATAATGTGTTTTTTTTTTGTGGGTTCTTAAATTTGTACGTAAATTCACAATAATTTTTTATGATCATCTAAAGTCAGAATTGTCTTGTTGACTTTTCTGTTGCCTGGATTAAAAATTCTGATTCGTAGCAGTATATTATCAGGTAGGCAATCTACCTTCGGTAAATCGCGGACCCGGCCGTGCTGTTTGTACCTAACTTTATAGTTTAACTTTAAAGTATCAAAGTTATACCAAGTATGTCACCGAACTCTTCCTAAACGGTGGACTAATTTTATGTGACCCGACGAAAATATGTTTTTAATTTTGATTTTCGTAATTACCCATAATGCGCGTATAGTTCGTATACAATATAGGTATGTACGCGATTATTCAGCTGTTATAATAAACGATTTGAACGTACTATATTCCTTCCATATTATAATAGTGCTGCTTTTCATACTTATTGAAATATTAATCAGTAAGGCCTTTTTAATTTTGTAATCATGCGCTGGTTAATTATGACTCGAAAATCTGAGTTTTATAAACAAAACGATTGATTGGCACACGCGGATTTCACATTTTCTGAATAAGGCGCACGGTTACATTATAATATAATAAATTGACATTATACATAGTGACGATACTGAAAGTAAAATGTATCTGTAATATTATTTAAAAGACACCGAGTGAGAAGACAGCCCGCAGTTATTGCAGTATCTCGTTCAATAGACATAAACATTTCCAAACGATTCTGCTCTAAAGAAGACCCAGTCTATTTTTAATTATTTTTAGTTTACTAAATAACCGGGCGATGAATTTATTGATTTTACAATGTGAATATGGTGCATGATAATATTTTGCACTTATACTCTCACGAAACCAAAACGTTCAGTATAATATTTGATTGAGGTTTGGTATCAAACAAATTGTTGGTTAATATTCTTCATATGGACACGATCATATTCATCAATCATTTTTCTGTTGTAATAAATAAAATCCTACCTACTGTTTAATACAAAAAAAATATAACAACATTTTACCGTATAAAAAAAATTATTTTATTATTGGATAATTTATAGATAATATAACAATTTTATTATATAAATTATAATAATAATTTGAATACAGTAATAAATAATATCAAGTATAAAAAAATTATAATTTTTAAACACGATGAATTATAATTTTGAAAAAAAATAAACAAAAAACATTAGACTTTTGAGATAAATGATAATTCAATGATATTATTATAAACGATAAATTTGATATAAAATCAATGAGTGCTTTAAAATTTTGAAATATTTATGCCGAAAAATAATTAACAAGTAACAAAAGAAAATAGGAAAATTGCTCGCAATGTGGCAAAAAAACAGAAACAATAATATTATCTAATAAACAAAGATGCTCAATTTGGCAAAAAAAACAGGAATAATAATTTTAACAAAAATAATGTGCACAATTTGGCAGAATAAATTACAATAAACAATAATATTAGCAAAAATTAAAAGGTGCTCAATGTGGCAGAATAAATTACAATGAATTATAATAGTAAAATAAAAAAGAGAGACATCAGTCAAGACGAGGCGAGGTGGGGGGTACGTGATGGCGAGTGGGTGCTGCAGATAGTTACCTCTACATCGTTGTTGTAGCCAGTCCTGCGGGAGGACAAGAGTTTCGGGCACGTTACCTCGAGGACTCGAAGACGACCACGGAAGCGGGCGGAACCCGACCACGAAGGCTGCGAGAGCAACGATGACGGTTGGCTAGTGCGCGATGACGTTCCCTATAGATATTGTGCTGCAAGAGAGAACTGTGGCGACGGAGAAGACGGTGAACAAAGCTCGTCGGAGCGAGCGACGAAGACTATAATATTATTATTATAATATGGTCCCTAGCCACCGTATATAATAATAATAATTAAAGTCGTCCGTCACTCGCCCGACGTGTGCTCTACGATTTCCGTCGTCAAAGTCACGAGTCGTCTTCGCAGTGCAACGCTGCACCAGTCATACCGCCAATGGTACCTTCGGTACAGCTAGCCAGTGTCGTTGTCGCGTCGTCGTCGCTCTCGGACCGACGCAGCCGTGGCCCGCCACATCTCCAGAGGGTCTCCGGACGTCCGCGATCCCGTGGCCCTGCCGCCGGTGGCCGGAGAACGTGTGTCGGTGACTTACTGCCGACACCCTAAAAGTGCACTTTCACGTACCTTATACCTCGACCCCGCATCGCTTCGCCTTGACTGCTGCCCTCGACCGAGGTGTCGCTGGTTCTACGAACGCTTTCTCATCGTTATTAGCAACCCAGGTTAGGTAGTGGAGAGGTCGAAAACTTGGTGAACATTATTCTAGGTCTACGAAGGCTTGACAGAAACAAACTCTGCGTGCCACGTTCACCAACGACTTCCAAACGAACCGTTTAGACCTCTTCCAGGCAGACCTCCTCCGCGGACCAACAGCTGACCGTGCTGCCGAGTATTCCGGGAATTCCACGGATACCGGGGGGACTTTCTTCACGCTGCCGTACACCGGTGACCGGATTCGCAGTTCGGAAGACGACCGGAAACGTTCGCTCCGCCGAATCGGTATCTGCTGCAGGAGAGCCGCGCCGGTGATCCTGCGATCGACCGCCAGGTCCAGAGCGTCAATCAACGAGGTTTCCCCGAGTGTGTCCGTATTCGATGTCACACGAAAAGGCACAGCAGGCTCTGGTGATGGTCCTCCTACTATAAGATATACTAATAGTCTCATAAATTGATTATTATGTATATTTATGTTAGAGAAAATAACTATAATTCGGGAAACGGTTGGTTGCGAAATATAAACTTATTCAAGACTTGTAATCGGACGTATGAATAAATATCCAAACGAAAATCTCCATGACAACAAAATAATATAATATTGTTCAAAATTGAAAATATATTATACGGCCAATTTATTTTGGCACAATATTTGAACATAAAATAAATAAAAAATTTTAGATTCTGAGTGAAACGATGAATGTATTGATTTTACAATGATGTGTGTTTTTTTAAAAATTTTTTTTTAATTTTTTTTTTGTGTCTGTCATCACCTTTTAGGACAGTAAAAAATCTTGGATTTTCTTCAACAGTATCTTTTCTGATAGGAAAGTGAACCTAGTTGGTACTTTGGGGGGTCAAAAGTAAAAATTTTCCAGTAGTTTTCAAAAGTGCTGTGAAAAACAAAATAAAAATTAAGGAAGAACGGGAATTTTTACGCAAAATCTGTGTCCGCTCAAAAACGGTAAATATCAAAGGGTTTCTGTTTTCGGCACCATAAGTCTATTTAGTGTAAACGGGTGTTGTGACATTCGACAGATAGTAATTTTTTATATAATTTTTTCCAGACAAAGTTGCATTTAAAAATATAATTGTTGGTATGAAATATAATAATATACTCGTAGGTACTTAAAACTTTTAACGAACTTTTGTTAGTTGTTTAAATACAGATTTAACGGTTGTTTTTTAAAATTTAAATCCGACCTCATGCATTTTTGTCTTAATTTTTCATTTAATTTCAGTTTGTATTCATTTGTAAGCAGAAGTATACTGACAATTTCAATCGAATTTTTTATTAACATAAACGATATACCTATCTAATATATTTTATTTTATTTTTTTGCATATTTTCGTATTCTTTGGCAAAAATGACTATCAATTGCATATTTCTATATAATTGGAAACATAAAAGTTGCATTTTTTATGAATAGTTGATGAATTTTTTTTTATTTTTAGCTTATTTTATTAATTTACTTTATTCCATATTCTATTAATTTTTCATTTATTTAATTAAACAGTAGTTTGTATTAATTTTTAAGCAGAAGTATACTGACAATTTCAATCGTATTTTTTATTAACATATACCCACTAAATATATTTTGTGTACGAGTGCACTTATATGAAAATTATAATCAGTGTTCGGATTAGATAAGTATTTTTTTATCTAGATAAAGATAATGAAACTCAAATGTATCTAGATAGATATAAAAGTAACTTAACTCATATTTATCTAGATAAAAAAAAATACAATTTTTTTTTTAATGGGTTTTAAATTTAGGTATATTTTAGTTGGGCACTAGGAACATAATAATAATAATGATTTGAATAAAAAAAATTACATCATTTATAAGCCATAAACTTGGTTTGAGAATCTGTATAAAATATATTTAGAGATGCGTTTGTACAATTTCGCGATTTTTATCAATAAAAAATGTATCTAGATGAATTTATTTAGATTAGTAAAAAAATTATCTAAGATGAACGTTTAGATATCTCGTAACTATTTATCTAGATAAGATAAAAGATGAACAAATAATTATCTAAATAAATTTATCTATCATGTTCATCATTTTTTTTTTTTCCCGACGCTTTAGAAAATTACTGGGAATTTTAAATTTTGATCTCCCAAATGCACCAATCAGATTCACTTTTACACTAGAAATGATACCTATATGTACAGAATATAAGTTGAATATCAAA
>NW_021771099.1:4137-4376 GCF_005508785.2 Acyrthosiphon pisum | reverse complement strand
TTTACAAATATATAAAAAATTAAATTTCATTTAGATATTAGGTCTAAAGCTTTTGATTTAAAAGATTCACGAGACCTAAAAAAGAAATCGACTTCATTACAAATTGAATTACATAATAATATAGCTCTAGGAAAAAATGAATCTGAACATATTTTTTTTTTATAAAAAGGTACAAAAAATAAACAAGAGTTTCTAATCGAATAACTATGAGTACAAAAACTAATTTTACTTAATAAATC
>NW_021771099.1:427-4037 GCF_005508785.2 Acyrthosiphon pisum | reverse complement strand
AGGACAATCAATATAATTATTGACAAGATCATAAATAAACATGACGTCAGATAACTTACGCCTAACCTCACACGGCTGAATATAAATAGAATTAGCTACTAATGAAAATGAATCTCTAGAAATGGGCAAGTTTAAACGAAACGCTATAGACTTAAGGAATTTATACTGAACATTCTCAACCAATTTATCAGTAGAATCTTGAGCCCAGATTATCAAACCGAATTCAGTATGTGACCTAACAAGAGAACAATAGAGCATTTTTAAATTCCTTAGTATTTCGTAAAATAAAACCCAGCATTTTAAAACATTTATGTATAACCATATTTGTATTAATAGAGAAAGATAAATTAATATTAAAGAGAACACCCAAATCTTTAACCATTTCAACTCTGTTAATATTAATATAATTAATTTGATAATTAAAAATTATAGGATCTATTTTTTTAGTGAAAGAGATAGAATTGCATTTATCAATATTAATTGATAATTTATTTTGTTCACACCAAATACTAAACTTATTTAAATTAGCTTGAAGATTAAGTGCATCATCTTGGTTTTTAATAGTAGAATAAAATTTGGTGTCATCGGCAAACATTAACACATTGACTGAAGAATCAAGAACAGATGGTAAATCGTTTATAAACAAATTAAACAGTAATGGCCCTAGATATACTCACATCCACCCTTGACATCACAATATCATAGTATTTCATCAACGCTCGCGATCATTATTACGTGGAAAATTACTGTGTGTTAAGATTATAATATTATTATATCGGACATAGGTAAAGTTTTTGAGGGGGAGTGGAGAGTGACTGACCGTGAATTGTTTTGCACTCATTGGTCTAAAAACCTGTCGCTACGCTAGCCAATTATCATCACCAACATAAGAAACATATAATATTTTACGACACGAGTAGCCGTGTAGTTGTAGCGATACACATATACGTTATAATGTCATACCATAATAATATAATCAATGCTGGGCATTAACGAGTTGAAAGTTAATATTAAGTTAAAATGTTAAGTTAATTAACTCGTTTCTTTTTTTTCAAATTAAATTTTTACTTGATAAGTTACTTTTTTTCAAGATTAACGTATTAACTTCAAGTTAATTTTATTTCAAAAGTATCTAAATTAAGTTGATTTTTGTCCGAAGAATAATGCACTTTTTAATGGGTTTTTACTTTGATGTATCATTTTAAATTTGTCCAGTCATTTTTTGAGCTTAAAGAAAAACCATCTAATAAACCATATTATGTGTCTGGAATAATTTTATTTTTGCAAATTACGAAATTTTAATTACATACCAAGTTAAGTTACTTTTTTTTCAAAATTAACTCTTAACGATTTAACGAAAAAAAAATACGAGGAATTTTTGACTTAACTTAACTTTATTATTTTAAAATAACTTAACTTAAAGATGAGTTAAAAAAAATCGTTGACTTGCCCAGCCTTGAATATAATATAATATAATCAGAGTAAGGGGATTTTAGAAGTATTGCAATTGTATATAATATGTTTATATATATTATAATAGTAGTATTATACTAGTAAAAAACATAGCAGATTAGTATTCAAATACGGTAGAAAGTATAGATAGATAATATTAAACCATGTTATTTTTTTTTTTAATAGTTTCGCATGGTAATAATAATGCTATAAATATTTATAGCTTAGTATGATAGAACATTTCAAATTAAAATCATTAAAAAAATATGTTCCCGTTTGCGTTTAAAAGTGAACGTCCAGCTAAAACGTCTTAATTTCGGATTTCCAATCAAAATTAATCATAGGTATATTTGCCTGACAATATAGGTACCTACTGTTCACATAACTATAAGCGAGTCTACCGGGCAACGCCACGCAGGATGGCTTAAATTAATATTGATATATAATATGAATTTTTGCACGGCGGATCATACCCAAAATGAGTCAATTAATCACAATTTTTTTCTGGGGAAACGTCGGGTTAATCTGCTAGTAATAGGTAATAATATGATAATAATATAATATTATAGAAGTCTGTAAGCGTTTACAAAACGCGTATCGTCCAAAAGCCGTAGACCACACATACCGTAATAATATTATAAGTACTGTCAAGTGATGTATATAGTGTAGGTATTATAATAGATGTGTATATAGAATCGACATAAAAGCCTGAAACAGAAAATAATGCACAATATGTCACAATATATTCGGTGACAAAATGGATGGAACCGTGTCGGGTCGAGTATTTATTTTGTATTACGTATGTCTTATATCCTAAAGGAGCAATTGCTATATGTATTACATCCTTGCTATGAAAAGCATAATAAAACAATAATAGTTCAGTTGTTATAATATTATCTACTAATTTTTATTTAAAATATAAATAGAAAGTCAATTATTGTATTTTTGTAGTTCATAGGTGTATAGGTTTTTATTTAAAATAACATTTTTAAGAATATAATGTCCTTATGAAACAGCCAAAACAAATTAAACACTAAATAGTAGGTACGCTTCAGGAATACATACTTATTATAATTAATGGTTTTAGGTTTGAAAATTATCTTAAAGAATCAAAAAAAAGTATTATAAATGTGCCAAATATCCTTTACAAGAAGTTAGAAACAGGATTATTGAAAAATACAATGAAATAAATAATTCTATTGCAAGTCAAATAATTTTATCCACTATTTCAAAAAAAAAAAAAACTAAACATTAATTACCTACACTTATAATAGATATCTATATACTATACCTATAGGTATTGTGTTTGGCAAGGCTGGGCAAGTTATCATTTTTTTTAAGTTAATATGCACCAATAATGAAAAGTTAAAAGTTAAAAGTTAATTTAACTATAGGTTAACTCAGTTAAGTTAAAAGTTAATACACACTTTTTGTTAACTTTTTATCAAGTTAAAAAAAAGTTAATTCGTTTATACAATGCTAACATACTTAATTTTTTTCCAACCCAAAACTAAATTATAGACTATAGTGTTTATATCTTATACAGTGTTTCCATATTAGTTAAATTTGAATTATATACATTTTTTACCTTAAACAATTCACGGTAAATATTTTTTGACATGAAAACGAAATAATATACTGAAGTAGTGAAATATGATAAAATTAAAAACAAAATAAATTAACTTAACTTACTTCTTGAAATGAAAAATTAACTCGTTAATTTCACGTTAATTAAAAAAGAAATGTAGTAAGTTAACAGTTAAGTTAATGAAAAGCCAAAATTAACTAGTTAAGTTAAAAAGTTAATATAAAATTAACTTATTAACTTAACTTTCACTTTTTAACTCGTTAATGCCCAGCCTTGGTGTTTGGTATGTGACATGTCGACATTTTGGTGTGTTGTTAATTATTCATAGGTATCTATCTCATTAGGTAGTATTTCAAAAACTTAAATTGGTCAGTAGTATACTATGTACGTCATACGGTATACCTATTTTATTAATTACCTAGATTATATTATTGTATTATGCTAATTAATTTATAAAATAGGTATTTTATTGTTGCAACAAATACGAATTTAGTATAATATAATATTATCTATGTCATAAACAATAAGTATGTAATAATATATTAAATTTTTTTTCTTTAAATGCCTCAT
>NW_021771099.1:0-377 GCF_005508785.2 Acyrthosiphon pisum | reverse complement strand
CTGAAGCCGAAAAACTCAATATATCCCTGTATTTTTGAAAAGAAAAACATACCAAATGTTATACTGTTGATATAGTTACTTAAAAGTTTTAAGGTAATTTTAAATTCATAAAAAATAACTTAAATAATGTTTTTTTTTTAATTATAATTTTTTTTTTTCATTTATAAATTATACCTTTAGAAATGTCTAATTTTATAAAATAATTACTGGCCTATCGAAATACATCCACGGGCCGGACACGCTTGTTTTATAGCATAAGTGGCAATATTTGGGCAGTATGCAACCTTGTCACCTATGGCCTTGTGTAAGTCTTATATGATAATTAACGAGAATATTAGTTGTATACGGGTACCGAGAAATCTACGCACGCGCTGCTG
>NW_021771098.1:11555-13401 GCF_005508785.2 Acyrthosiphon pisum | reverse complement strand
TCCTGTCATATGATGTCTACGGCACACATAATAATATCGTCTATACCGACTATACCTCGCATCTACTGAGTCGTTTCCGCTCAGTAGTGACGGATAAACTTAATCCTAATCAGTGTTGTTAATTATGCCAATATTGTTAGCAAATAAATTAAATTAAATTATTACCTATTCAGTCGGAGGGTTATAATATACGTTTTTAGAGAAAATCGACTTTATTAAAATTTGTTAGATAAAAGAAATATAGATACTCTGCAGTCTGCGTCTCTGCATATTATTGCCAGAACGATGGAAGCGCCTGATAAATTATAAAGACGACACATTCGAACGTTTTCCTAGAGGCGTCAAACCGGACTTTGATACATAACACGTCATATTTTATGATAATCATTATTATTTTAGATTCTGAATGGAACGATGAATGTATTGATTTTACAATGGTGTGTTTTTTTATTTTTTTTTTATTTTTGTGTCTGTCATCACGGTTTGGGGCAGCAAAACTGCTTCGATTTTCTTCAACAGTATCTTGCTTGATGGGAAAATGAATCTAGTTGGTGCATTCTGGAGGTCAAAATTTGAAATTTCCAATAGTTTTCAAAAGTGCCGTGAAAAACAAAAGAAAAATTAAGGAAAAATGGGAATTTTTACACAAAATCTGTTTTCGAGAAAATTGATTTTGGTTTTTGGTGTAACTTTAAAACGAATGACTGTAGATACATGAAATTTTCACTGGTTGTTTATATTTCTATTTTCTATAGGTACATGATAAAATTTTCAAAATATTTTGATTTGTTTTGAATTGTTTAGGAACGTTTTCAGTTTCTAATATTATTAGTTTTTTTTTCTATGAATGTCAATAAAACATTATTCGTTGAATAAAAATACTTGAAAATTTAATACAAGGCTCCCACTATATTTTTACAATTATGTTTGAAAAATATTAAAAATCCTTAGTCACAGTTTTTTATTTATTAACATTTAAAGTTCAAAAATTGACAAAATATGTAAAAATTACTAAAATTAGCAAATTATTTTGGGTTAAGAATTCGTAAAAATTTTTCTTTTTAAATCTATGATTTGAAAATATAATCCAAAATTTCTCATAATATAGTCTACCTTTATCAAAAAAAAAAAATGTCTACAAGAAAGTCAAATTAAATTTTTATGAGCGTTTGAAATTCTTATTTTTACAACATTCGATATTCGCTCGATTTCTCATGTGACGATTTTCTTATTTTACTGTAATTAAAAAACGAATGACTGTAGATATTTGAAAATTTCACTGAATATTATATTTATATTTTTTATACACTATAAAATTTTGAAATATTTTGACTCGTTTTGAGCTGTTTACGGACATTCTCAGTTTTCAATTTTTTTAGTTTTTTTTTCTATAAATATCAATAAAATTTTGTTTGTTGGGTAAAAAAGCGTAAAAATTTAATGCAAGGCTCCTGATTTATTGTTACAATAGCAGTTGAAAAATATTAAAAATATTTAGTCACAATTTTTTTTATAAGCATTTGAAGTTCAAATTTTTACAAAATTTATCAAATTTGAAATTGAATAATTGTTTTGTAGTTAAAAATTTATAAAATGTTCAACTTTTATATCTAAAGACTGAAAATTTAAAACAAGATTCCACGTAAGTAGCTAATTCTGTTACCAAAAATCTAAAAAATACATACGCACAGTTTATTTTTATAGTCATTTTAAGTTAAAATTTGGACAAAATTACATATTAAAAAACCTAGAATAACTATTTTAGTTATTTTGTTGTGATTGTATAATATTATTCGTGTGTACTTGAAACTTTTAAAGTATACTATTATACATTTATGATAGTATC
>NW_021771098.1:8095-11505 GCF_005508785.2 Acyrthosiphon pisum | reverse complement strand
GACTTAGGTATACCTATGTTTTTTAGATACCTAAATTATTATTTATTAACTATTACAATTGAGTATAAATAGGTACCTAGGTACTCTAAGTACTTAACCATAATTGTTTTTCCAAAAATATCTCTCATATTTTCTTATTTTTTCAGTCTTGTAAAAAATAATTTTGAAATTGTAGGTATTTAAATACAGTTACAAATACATCTATTAAAAAACAGTATTTAAGAAATACACTTACTTGGCATACATTTAAATACATATTTGTATTTGTTTTTCAGAGTGTTCTTCAGAAGTGCACTCAATCGCTGTGCACATTTGTACAGTGTAAAAATTAAAAATGTCGAAACGCGCAGCCTGTGTTATAATGGAATTGATTCATTTTGTGCACATAACCAATTATATTGTTTTTAGCGAATTATTTTCGACGTCACCACGCCGTTGCTTGTCGGCAAAGCCATTATTATTTATTTTTACTCTCATTCGATTATTATATTATTCCGATAATCAGCTGATAAAAAATGTTAGTCGATCATTATCGGAAATTCAAAACAACACAATCGTGTTTCTGTTTAAAAATTTAAACAAAATAAAAGCTAACTGGTTAATAACTAAAATGTGCAAACAATTATTTAATACAATTTATAATATATATGAAATATGTATAGTATATAATATTGGTTATATTTTTTTTGGATGTGCACTAGTTCATTAAAAACCCACGAGCCGCCACTGTAAGTTCCTAGGTACATCTAACAATTTGAATAAGTAAATTTTTCTCCAAAAATGCGTATTGACTTGGTAATTAAAAACTTTGATTAGGATTAAGCTTCACCGTCGCTGCTGGTGATTCGTGCGCCGGCATAAATAGGTAGATGTGAGGTATAGACGATATGTGTGCGGTCGACGTAATACGACGAGAATTCATTTTTTAGGTATTTCCTGCACCAAAAGCTTAATTTTAAATTGAGATTATTGAAGAGTTGGGAAATTGGTTTTTCTTTCCGTCGTACAGTATATATAAAGAACCATGACTAAATTATAGTGATTAATCTTTACGGTGGGAAGGAGGGCGGGCTATAGCTTGTGATGTTTTGGATACAATAAATATATTCAAGCTTCTAAATGTATCTAAAAATATTTACGGGAGGGGCTATATTTCCCTCGAGCCCCCTCCATTGTACGCCTACGGTTAGATATAATCACTTCCGCCCTTGTCGTCACAATTTCATAGTATTTGATAAAAGCTTATGATTATTATGCCGAAAATGTCCGTGTGTTACGATTATAGTATTATTATATCGGACATAATTTGGTAAAATTTTTGAGGGGGAGTAGGGGAGTGGCTGACTGGCAATTGTTTTGCACTCATTGGTCCGAAAACCAGTGACTACTCAAGCCAATGACTTAATCGTCAATATTACAATAGTATAATATTATTATACGACACGCGTAATTGTGATACACATAATTACTGCACGTCAGTGGCGTCATTTGGGGGGAGGGGGACAAGGTGGGCATTTGCCCCTTTCTGATTTTGAAAGCTGCCCAGTGGGCCGATGCCCAGTTGCTGCCGTTTTGCCATTATTATATTTTATTAAAGAAAAAACATACCTATTTTAAAATATTTTCAGAAAATATTATATTATGCAGTAAGAAATTATTGTCATAATGATACATTTTTATTAATTAAGTAGATAGTTAGAATTTATTTATTTTTAGACGTATGCGGGTGCGTACACATTGTATGTATGGGTATGTATTTATGTATGTTTGTTTGTGTGAAGGAAAATGAACATATTAATATCGTTGTGTTCACAACAATAATAATAATTATTATCTATATGGATCATAATCCCGTATAGGTTAATTTCTAAAATCTAAAATTTTACAAATTCTGAAAACAACAACCGATTGGTACTCTTATTAATCATCATTGATCACGGACTTCAGTTAACTTGCGGCAGTCGTGTACGATTTAACTATTCTGCGTATTGTACTAATATTTTAGTTGAGTACCTTATTCTACCTAAATACAATTTTTTTTTCGTGACGCGTGCTTACATTAATCTTTTAATTTGGGCAAAATATGACTTTAAAAAAAATAAATGGGTGGTGCGACTAAAAATATAAAACTACCGCAAACTTCTCAAGAATCGAAAATAATTTCTGGTATGTTTAATAAACGGACAAAACTTGAGCCGATAAGCAAGCAATGAAAAAAAAAATATATTATAATTTAAGATAATATTAATTTGTAAATATATCGTTATACCTATATAAGATTAATAGAGTATGGGCTATAAGTGATGAATCGGATAAAATTGATTTATATATAATGCAGTTGATGTATTTTGATAAACAAAAAAAAAGAAGATATCCTAATAAACGACCAATATTTTTGTTTATCAATATAAATTGTGCCATATAATAGTTTGTAGACATTTAACTGATATAGGTATACAATTGTTTTTCTAAAGTCTCTGCCACTTTATATTTAAAAAAAGATGTTACCTAGTTAATAAAAAGGGTACCATAGAAAAATGTAAGTAGATAATATGTGGTTGCAAACGAAGTGAGCGGTATTTTTTTACACATTCGGGCCGGTCAAAACCTTTGCCCCCCTCTATGGACAAATGAAATGACGCCACTGCTGCACGTCATATCATAATAATGCAATGTAATATAATCAAATAGTAAGGATTTTCGGACTTATGCAATTGTATATCTGTATTATAGTCCTATAAAGAGGTAGATAGATAATAAAAACACGTAATTTTTTTAAAAATATTTTTGTATGGTTATAATAATGTTATAAATATGTTTAGTCTAGTCAATACGTCTTAAGACCTGAGTAAAATTTACTAGACCTGCAGTACTATCGGTAAGTAGGCTCATAACAAATCATCCACTCTCATTTCTAGTTAGTGTTAGTTATTTAGTTTAGGGCTGTTCTAACAATGTCCTGTTAATGTTTACTAACACTTCCACCGAATTCTGCCAGTAATAAATTCTGTTATCAGTCGGTGAGCGTTAACCAACGTTTTACCGGACATTGTAAAAACGGTCTTACCATCAGTTTTACCATCTCCGCTTAGAGTTAACCGGAGTATAATCGGTCGAATTTGGCCGGTTATAAAATCTGTAATCAGCTGATTAAGCGTAATCGAAGTGAACCGTAGACGGTACAACTGGCCCTCAATAGTGCACTAAATGTGGAATTTAAATTATTGAAAACATTTTTACTACAAATGAAAATGAACGATGCATTCATTCAATTGAGGATATAAAAAAATGTTGCCCAACACACGATTAGTACGTAACAATGTTTTAAAATCACCCGCATAAACTTATCATACTAAATTGTCAAAACACATTGAAATATTTACCAACTTTTCCAACCGCAAACTTCCCGG
>NW_021771098.1:0-8045 GCF_005508785.2 Acyrthosiphon pisum | reverse complement strand
TTTTATCCGATTTAGATTTGATTTGAAATAAAAACTAAATCGGAAAAAAAGTCTTTTATGAATGAAAAAAAAAACTATTTTAACCTTTACTTAGCTGAATGCCATTTTATATTTTTATCACAAAATAAATAATCATTTTGCTAGACTTTGTAACTGAATAAAAGTAACTTTAAAGATTACTAGGTACTGTATAAAAATATTATTATTTTATCACTTTAAATGGTTTTAAGCTATGATAATATTATAATAATATAAAGCACTATAAAATGGCATACCTAATTATTAAATTACTTAAACAATATTTATTTTAAAAGTAATAATAGGTAGATGCTATTTAAATACAGTTACAAATACATCTATAAAAAAACAGTATTTAAGAAATACACTTACTTGGCATATATTTAAATACATGTCATGTATTTCTATTTGTTTTTCAGAGTGTTCTTCAGAAGTGCACTCAATCCCTGTGCACATTTGTACAGTGTAAAAATTAAAAAAAGTCGAAACGCGCAGCCTGTGTTATAATGGAATTGATTCGTTTTGTGCAAATAACCAATTAAATTGTTTTTATCAAATTATTTTCGACGTCACCACACCGTTGCTTGTCGGCAAAGGCATTATTATTTATTTTTACTCTCATTCGATTATTATATTATTCCGATAATCAGCTGATAAAAAATGTTAGTCGATCATTATCGGAAATTCAAAACAACACAATCGTGTTTCTGTTTAAAAATTTAAACAAAATAAAAGCTAACTGGTTAATAACTAAAATGTGCAAACAATTATTTAATACAATTTATAATATATATGAAATATGTATAGTATATAATATTGGTTATATTTTTTTTGGATGTGCACTAGTTCATTAAAAACCCACGAGCCGCCACTGTAAGTTCCTAGGTACATCTAACAATTTGAATAAGTTAATTTTTCTCCAAAAATGCGTATTGACTTGGTAATTAAAAACTTTGATTAGGATTAAGCTTCACCGTCGCTGCTGGTGATTCGTGCGCCGGCATAAATAGGTAGATGTGAGGTATAGACGATATGTGCGCGGTCGACGTAATACGACAAGAATTAAGTTTTTAGGTCTTTCCTGTACCAAAAGCTTAATTTTAAATTGAGATTATTGAAGAGTTGGGAAATTGGTTTTTCTTTCCGTCGTACAGTATATATAAAGACCCATGACTAAATTATAGTGATTCATCTTTACGGTGGGAAGGAGGGCGGGCTATAGCTTGTGATGTTTTGGATACAATAAATATATTCAAGCTACTAAATGTATCTAAAAATATTTACGAGAGGAGCTTTATTTCCCTCGAACCCCTCCATTGTACGCCTACGGTTAGATATAATCACTTCCGCCCTTGTCGTCACAATTTCATAGTATTTGATAAAAGCTCGTGATTATTACGCCGAAAATGTCCGTGTGTTACGATTATAGTATTATTATATCGGACATAATTTGGTAAAGTTTTTGAGGGGGAGTAGGGGAGTGGCTGACTGTCAATTGTTTTGCACTCATTGGTCCGAAAACCAGTCACTACGCAAGCCAATGACTTAATCGTCAACATTACAATAGTATAATATTATTATTACAGGGCGTGTATATTTTCAAAATTGTATGGTGTATAGGAAATGCTAATATAAACATTCAGTAAAATTGTCATATATCTACAGTTATTCGTTTTTGAATTACAACAAAATAAGGAAATCACTACATGAGAAATCGAGTGTTGTAAAAATATGAATTTCAAACGCTCATAAAAATTTAAATTGAGTTTCTTATAGACATTTTTTTTTGATAAAAGTAGATTATCTTATAAAGAATATTGTATTACATTTTAAAATCTTAGTTCTAAAAAGAAAAATTTTTACGAATTATAAACTCAAAATAATTTGCTAATTTTCGTGATTTTTTACATATTTTGTCAATTTTTGAACTTTAAATGCTAATTAAAAAAAACTGTGACTAAGGATTTTTAATATTTTTCATCTGCTTTTGAAACAATATAATAGGAGTCTTTTATTAAATTTTCAAGCTTTTTTAATCAACAAATAAAATTTTATTGATATTTTTAGAAAATAAACTAAAGAAAAAATGAAAACTGACAATGTCCGTAAAGAGCTCAAAATATTTTGAAAATGTTATGGTATATAGAAAATGCTAATATAAACATTCAGTCAAAATTTCATGTATCTACGGTCATTTTTTTTAAAGTTACACCAAAAACCAAATTCAATTTTGTGAAAAATCGATTTCGCGTAAAAATTCCCGTTTTTCCTTAATTTTTCTTTGGTTTTTCTTGGCGCTTTTGAAAATTACTGGGAATTTTAAATTATGACCTCCCCAATGCATCAACGATATTCACTTTTCAATCAAACAAGATACTGAAGTTGAAAATCGAAGCATTATTTCGACTACTTATCGTGTACACAGACACAAAAAAAAAACACACATCATTATTAAATCAATACATTCATCGTTGCACTCAGAATCTAAAATAAAAACGACATTGTACAGCCAAAGTTCTTTTTTTATGTGGTGAAAATTTCGTTTCTTAGTTATAACTGTAGCGTTCTCGGTTCCTTCCCACGCAAAACAGTTTTTTGCTATGTTGTATATATACATTTATAATCCAAGATTTGAAAATGTAATACAAGACTCCTCATAAGTTTGTCTGCCTTTATCGAAAAAAAAAAAAAATTGTCTACCGGAAAGTAAAATTTAATTTTTATATGAGCGTTTGAAGTTCAAAATTGTACAACATTGGATATTCACTTGATTTCTCATTTAGTAATTTTCGTATTTTACTGTAATTCAAAAACAAATAACTGTAGATACTTGAAATTTACACCATATGTTTATTTTACAAAATCCTAGAAATGATAATACCTATATATCCGACAATAAAAAATTTGTATATTGAATGAATATAATATAACAAACGAATGAACCCAACTTAAATCGTATGCTACAAAATAATAAATATACTAATTATAATATATTTAATTACGATGGTAAAATGTGTGTATAATATGTAGGTACTTAAATATTATTTTGTACCTAAAACATATAATTAAATTATGGGTACACGGAATATTAATTAAACGCTGCAGTTATCTAATCATCCAGTTACAACGATTTATGGCTATTACGATCATTTATAAATATTTTTTTTTACATTATTAACATTACGTAGGTATACTTGAATAAAAAAGTGGGCAAGTGGATGTCGCTCTGCTGTACAGTAGGTTACAAATGTGTGACTGTATAATGGATGGTATTAATTTTGGATTCAATGATATAATATCATTGTATACGAAAAACGATTCTGAGCGGAGACGGTATGTCAGTTTAGGTATAAGACATATTATATACTTATCTATGGTATTAAAAATAAATTTACTTATAATAAATTCCAAAATAATCATATCACAATATCTATTAGGTACTTATAACGCGTTATATATCAACAACAAACCGTGATACTATCATAAATGTATAATAGTATACTTTAAAAGTTTCAAGTACACACGAATAATATTATACAATCACAACAAAATAACTAAAATAGTTATTCTAGGTTTTTTAATATGTAATTTTGTCCAAATTTTAACTTAAAATGACTATAAAAATAAACTGTGCGTATGTATTTTTTAGATTTTTGGTAACAGAATTAGCTACTTACGTGGAATCTTGTTTTAAATTTTCAGTCTTTAGATATAAAAGTTGAACATTTTATAAATTTTTAACTACAAAACAATTATTCAATTTCAAATTTGATAAATTTTGTAAAAATTTGAACTTCAAATGCTTATAAAAAAAATTGTGACTAAATATTTTTAATATTTTTCAACTGCTATTGTAACAATAAATCAGGAGCCTTGCATTAAATTTTTACGCTTTTTTACCCAACAAACAAAATTTTATTGATATTTATAGAAAAAAAAACTAAAAAAATTGAAAACTGAGAATGTCCGTAAACAGCTCAAAACGAGTCAAAATATTTCAAAATTTTATAGTGTATAAAAAATATAAATATTAATATTCAGTGAAATTTTCAAATATCTACAGTCATTCGTTTTTTAATTACAGTAAAATAAGAAAATCGTCACATGAGAAATCGAGCGAATATCGAATGTTGTAAAAATAAGAATTTCAAACGCTCATAAAAATTTAATTTGACTTTCTTGTAGACATTTTTTTTTTTTGATAAAGGTAGACAATATTATGAGAAATTTTGGATTATATTTTCAAATCATAGATTTAAAAAGAAAAATTTTTACGAATTCTTAACCCAAAATAATTTGCTAATTTTAGTAATTTTTACATATTTTGTCAATTTTTGAACTTTAAATGTAAATAAATAAAAAACTGTGACTAAGGATTTTTAATATTTTTCAAACATAATTGTAAAAATATAGTGGGAGCCTTGTATTAAATTTTCAAGTATTTTTATTCAACGAATAAAGTTTTATTGACATTCATAGAAAAAAAACTAATAATATTAGAAACTGAAAACGTTCCTAAACAATTCAAAACAAATCAAAATATTTTGAAAATTTTTGAAAATTTTATAGAAAATAGAAATATAAACAACCAGTGAAATTTTCATGTATCTACAGTCATTCGTTTTAAAGTTACACCAAAAACCAAAATCAATTTTCTCGAAAACAGATTTTGTGTAAAAATTCCCATTTTTCCTTAGTTTTTCTTTTGTTTTTCACGGCGCTATTGAAAACAATTGGAAATTTCAAATTTTGACCTCCAGAATGCACCAACTAGATTCATTTTCCCATCAAGCAAGATACTGTTGAAGAAAATCGAAGCAGTTTTGCTGCCCCAAACCGTGATGACAGACACAAAAATAAAAAAAAAATAAAAAAACACACCATTGTAAAATCAATACATTCATCGTTCCATTCAGAATCTAAAATAATAATGATTATCATAAAATATGACGTGTTATGTATCAAAGTCCGGTTTGACGCCTCTAGGAAAACGTTCGAATGTGTCGTCTTTATAATTTATCAGGCGCTTCCATCGTTCTGGCAATAATATGCAGAGACGCAGACTGCAGAGTATCTATATTTCTTTTATCTAACAATTTTAATAAGTCGATTTTCTCTAAAAACGTATATTATAACCCTCCGACTGAATAGGTAATAATTTAATTTAATTTATTTGCTAACAATATTGGCATAATTAACAACACTGATTAGGATTAAGTTTATCCGTCACTACTGAGCGGAAACGACTCAGTAGATGCGAGGTATAGTCGGTATAGACGATATTATTATGTGTGCCGTAGACATCATATGACAGGAATTCAAATTGTTCGTCATGCCTGCATCAAAAGTTTAATTTCAAATTGCGAATATTGAAGCGTTTGTAAATTGCCTTTTTCTTTCCGGCGTAATCACTTCCACCCTTGTCGTCACAATTTCATAGTATTTGATAAAAGCTCGTGAGTATTACGCCGAAAATGTCCATGTGTTACGATTATAGTATTATTATATCGGACATAATTTGGTAAAGTTTTTGAGGGGGAGTAGGGGAGTGGCTGACTGTCAATTGTTTTGCACTCATTGGTCCGAAAACCAGTCACTACGCAAGCCAATGACTTAATCGTCAACATTACAATAGTTTAATATTATTATACGACACGCGTAATTGTGATACACATGTGGCATTACAGTGGCGTCATTTGGGGGGAGGGGGACAAGGTGGGCATTTGCCCCTTTCTGATTTTGAAAGCTGCCCAGTGGGCCGGTGCTCAGTTGCTGCCGTTTTACCATTATTATATTTTATTAAAGAAAAAACATACCTATTTTAAAATATTTTCAGAAAATATTATATTATGCAGTAAGAAATTATTGTCATAATGATACATTTTTATTAATTAAGTAGATAGTTAGAATTTATTTATTTTTAGACGTATGCGGGTGCGTACACATTGTATGTATGGGTATGTATTTATGTATGTTTGTTTGTGTGAAGGAAAATGAACATATTAATATCGTTGTGTTCACAACAATAATAATAATTATTATCTATATGGATCATAATCTCGTATAGGTTAATTTCTAAAATCTAAAATTTTACAAATTCTGAAAACAACAACCGATTGGTACTCTTATTAATCATCATTGATCACGGACTTCAGTTAACTTGCGGCAGTCGTGTACGATTTAACTATTCTGCGTATTGTACTAATATTTTAGTTGAGTACCTTATTCTACCTAAATACAATTTTTTTTTCGTGACGCGTGCTTACATTAATCTTTTAATTTGGGCAAAATATGACTTTAAAAAAAATAAATGGGTGGTGCGACTAAAAATATAAAACTACCGCAAACTTCTCAAGAATCGAAAATAATTTCTGGTATGTTTAATAAACGGACAAAACTTGAGCCGATAAGCAAGCAATGAAAAAAAAAAATATATTATAATTTAAGATAATATTAATTTGTAAATATATCGTTATACCTATGTAAGATTAATTGAGTATGGGCTATAAGTGATGAATCGGATAAAATTGATTTATATATAATGCAGTTGATGTATTTTGAAAAACAAAAAAAAAGAAGATATCCTAATAAACGACCAATATTTTTGTTTATCAATATAAATTGTGCCATATAATAGTTTGTAGACATTTAACTGATATAGGTATACAATTGTTTTTCTAAAGTCTCTGCCACTTTATATTTAAAAAAAGATGTTACCTAGTTAATAAAAAGGGTACCATAGAAAAATGTAAGTAGATAATATGTGGTTGCAAACGAAGTGAGCGGTATTTTTTTACACATTCGGGCCGGTCAAAACCTTTGCCCCCCTCTATGGACAAATGAAATGACGCCACTGCTGCACGTCATATCATAATAATGCAATGTAATATAATCAAATAGTAAGGATTTTCGGACTTATGCAATTGTATATCTGTATTATAGTCCTATAAAGAGGTAGATAGATAATAAAAACACGTAATTTTTTTAAAAATATTTTTGTATGGTTATAATAATGTTATAAATATGTTTAGTCTAGTCAATACGTCTTAAGACCTGAGTAAAATTTACTAGACCTGCAGTACTATCGGTAAGTAGGCTCATAACAAATCATCCACTCTCATTTCTAGTTAGTGTTAGTTATTTAGTTTAGGGCTGTTCTAACAATGTCCTGTTAATGTTTACTAACACTTCCACCGAATTCTGCCAGTAATAAATTCTGTTATCAGTCGGTGAGCGTTAACCAACGTTTTACCGGACATTGTAAAAACGGTCTTACCATCAGTTTTACCATCTCCGCTTAGAGTTAACCGGAGTATAATCGGTCGAATTTGGCCGGTTATAAAATCTGTAATCAGCTGATTAAGCGTAATCGAAGTGAACCGTAGACGGTACAACTGGCCCTCAATAGTGCACTAAATGTGGAATTTAAATTATTGAAAACATTTTTACTACAAATGAAAATGAACGATGCATTCATTCAATTGAGGATATAAAAAAATGTTGCCCAACACACATTAGTACGTAACAATGTTTTAAAATCACCCGCATAAACTTATCATACTAAATTGTCAAAACACATTGAAATATTTACCAACTTTTCCAACCGCAAACTTCCCGGTTGAGACGGGCGACGATGACGATTTGTCGGTGCGACGGTGGGTATAATATTTTATGTTAGCTAGACGATCGCCTGCGACCGCCACCCGTGTACTCGGAAATGGGAATTTACTGTTTTTCGACCCATATATTAAAACATATCTGCAGTATTGGCTAAAATACTTTTGAAAAGTATTTGGAATAAATACTGGAATACTAATACTTGTATTATACAAGTTATAAAAGTATTTACCTTCCCCAGCCAACTACCATTGTATACGCCTATTGTTAGATATTTATTTATTTATTTATTTATTATTAAGTTTAACGGGACAAGCCCTTTTACATAGGATATAATACATAATAATCAAGAACAACCATACATATACAAAATAATTAATACAGTTTGAAAGGTGAATTATACCAAAAAT
>NW_021771097.1:9597-9982 GCF_005508785.2 Acyrthosiphon pisum | reverse complement strand
GGTAAATAATAAAATATAAAAATTGTCGTAATTGCTTTGGTAGTCGGTTGTGCAATGTAAATGTCACATAAACTGGTGCATAAAAGCTATCCATAATTACACTTATTTTGTTTAAGTAATTTATTTACTTGCCGAGAAATTATAATATAGCTTAGGTACTTTTGTGACAAAGCACACGAAATAATAACGTGAACCAATAAACAAAAGACGTTATAAGTTCATTACAATTAAAAATATTACGATGGACGCATTTCTACCCAAAATAATTTATTGCAAGTAAATAAATTATCGAAAAAAATAAAAGTGTACTTTGATTATATCAGCTATAATATCTATAAATATCTATACCTACATAATATAGATTTTATTGGGCGCATGTAAACTC
>NW_021771097.1:1310-9547 GCF_005508785.2 Acyrthosiphon pisum | reverse complement strand
TTAGTTAAATTTGAATTATATACATTTTTTACGTTAAACAATTCACGGTAAATATTTTTTGACATGAAAACGAAATAATATACTGAAGTAGTGAAATATGATAAAATTAAAAACAAAATAAATTAACTTAACTTACTTCTTGAAATGAAAAATTAACTCGTTAATTTCACGTTAATTAAAAAAGAAATGTAGTAAGTTAACAGTTAAGTTAATGAAAAGCCAAAATTAACTAGTTAAGTTAAAAAGTTAATATAAAATTAACTTATTAACTTAACTTTCACTTTTTAACTCGTTAATGCCCAGCCTTGGTGTTTGGTATGTGACATGTCGACATTTTGGTGTGTTGTTAATTATTCATAGGTATCTATCTCATTAGGTAGTATTTCAAAAACTTAAATTGGTCAGTAGTATACTATGTACGTCATACGGTATACCTATTTTATTAATTACCTAGATTATATTATTGTATTATGCTAATTAATTTATAAAATAGGTATATTATTGTTGCAACAAATACGAATTTAGTATAATATAATATTATCTATGTCATAAACAATAAGTATGTAATAATATATTAATTTTTTTCTTTAAATGCCTCAATTATATAAGGTTGTTAATTGATTAGTATAGGCGTTAGGTTGTAAGGCGTAGGATTTAGGTGATCCCAATTAGTACATTTAGGTAGTTACAAGTATTGACAGTCGAGGTTCGATTACTGAATTGGCTTTTAATTTTTTTTCGTTATTTTACTATAATTAAGGTTATACATTTATATCGAAAATAACGTCTATGTAACATCCAATAATGGTAAGATACTTAACACCACAGAGTAGTTGTTACGATGTTTTTGAGATGTTTGAAAACAACGTTACATAATATGCGTTAATGAATCATACATGTGACGTTATAAAATTTGGACGTTAGCGTTACCGTTGATGTTAATTATTACGCGAATGCAACAACAAATGCAATGTTACATGTTGATTCCCTGAAATGTTTCTGTAACAAAATATTGTACAGTTGGTGGTTACTTGTTTTGGTAATTCATAAATAATAATTGAACTAATTTGTTATTATAATATATTTATCATTATTAAAAATATAAATTGTTTTCCAACACATCACTACGCTGTTGTTGTACTGTTACAGCAACTTGATTCAGTGATGTTGAAACGTCAACGTTTCTGGGATGTTTATATGTAAACTTAAATTACACGCTGTACAATAATATTATAATTTATGTATAATCAAAGTAAGGACTTTGGGAGTTATGCAATTCCATATATGTTTACATTACTCCGTTGCCCGTTAAATGTACCAACTCTATTTGACTCAAACTTTTTTCAATTCATTATTTAATATTTGGTGTATGGTGTTCAAAACTTATCTTAACTTTTCCGTTTCCCAGAATAAAAATTCTGATTCGCAGTAGTATATTATCAGGTAGGCAATCTACCTACGGACCCCGTGCTGTTTGCACGTAATTGTATGATTTAACTCTAAAGTATCAAAGTTATACAAAGTTTGTCGTTTTTACTTAATTCCACCTACGGTGGATTAATATAATCAATGAATACAAAATCCTAACCTAACCTAACCGTACTAAAATCCAATGAATAAAAAAAACCAAATTTAGTCCTTATTAAATGAATCTATCTTCTTTCCAGAGTTCTAATCTACACACAAACATTCATACCAAGCTGAACCCGTGCACTCCGTTATCAGTAAAAAATTGTAACTTAAAAAAATTATGATTGTTCGACTGTTTTTGGATGTAACTTGCTGCAATGTTCAATAATTGGATTTGGTGCTAGCTTGTACCTGATCTGCCCAAATAACCAATGGAAACCAATAATAAATAAATACTAATTTCTACCGTAGACTGTAACCAATGGCAACTATTTAAAAATAAATAAAAATAAAATTTCCAATTTCCATCGTGAATCTCGAGATCCCTGTTTGAGCACCTCTTTAAAATGCGAATTTCGAAAATCCTTTCTTAGTGCGCCTATACATAGTAATAAGTACATTTACTGAAAATTTTATATCCATAGCTTCAGCAATTCCGGCTAGGTGATGATGAATCACCCAGGACAAGTCATTATATATATACAGATTACGGTCCTAGTAAAAAACATGGCAGCTTAGTATTCATATATATAATATAATATTATAGAAGTCTGTAAGCGTTTACAAAACGCGTATCGTCCAAAACCTGTAGACCACACATACCGTACCTACCTAATAATATTATAAGTAAGGTCAAGTGAATGTATATAGTGTATAAAAGCCTGAAACAGAAAATAATGCACACAATGTCACAATATATTCGGCGGCAAAATGGATGGAACCGTGTCGGGACGAGTATTTATTTTGTATTATGTATGTCTTATATCTATAAATAATGAAAAAAACTGCCCTCCGACGTCGCATTGTCGCGTAGGTATACAAAATGGATCGCTGTCCCACCGAGTGCAAAACAATAATTTTTCGAATTTCTTTCACGATAATAATGTACTGTTCGGGGAGAGCGTTATCCTAACGATAAAAACGCGTCGTTAGGTATATAGAATTGGACCGGCCGAACGACGCCAGTTTGAGATAACAATAAAGCGATATTATTGTATAAAGGTATATATAAAAGTATATTGCGATATTATAACAATACATATTATGCGAGTGGAATGGTTAAAATATATTATATTATATTGTACACGTACAGTGAACGACAGACTTCTTTTCACGAAATATATAACAATTATATGACATATATGGTGAATGCGCGCCCAGTTCGGCAGTCCATAGTTCGAATAATTTAAAGTATTCATCGAGACACAATATAGGTAGGTACTCGAAACTATTTCCAGTGCACCGCTCTCTTATGCTGAAATATTATTCGTGAACACAAATGTAAAATATAGGAATAATATGTAGATAATATTATAGTAAGTCTATAGACTATAATATATTAACACTATAATAGTATGTGCGTGAAGTTAACTATATATACCTGAACACGACTATAATCAACAAGTGTGTCATTATACTCAGCACTCTGCAGCAGCGAATATAGTTTATCATTATAATCCTATTAATATGTATTGTACGAAAAAAATATTACGCCGTACACTATAATATTGTGTTAGGTACATAGCAGCTGTGAGTGTATATAGTGTATATACTTTATATACCAGATACCTACAAGTATAGTGACATTATATGACGTAAATTTGAGTGCGGGATTGCCTCTCGTCAAAGTTTCACTCTCCCATTTCGTCTGGAAGTTTCGTAGATAGGTACCAATATTATGTAATTATGAATACTTACCTATATTATAGGGCTGTGTGGCACTCACGAGCCGTAACGATTTAGTTCTATTAAAGTTAATAATTTATAACTATTATACGTCGACTGATTTTAAAACCAGAGTTGATAAAAAACATGTTTTTTTTAAATCAAAAAAATAGTTTTAATCGAATAAAACATGTTTTTTTTATGCTTAAATCGTCTTTCGTTATAATTAATTTTTGAACCGTTTAAAACATTGTCAAAATATGTATTTTGTTATGTAAAATTAATGTGTAAGCACACTGTACTAACAGAATTCACAAAATTCTTGCTGATCACAATTAATTATGTATTTAAAATCATTTTCTACAAACAAAATTACTTCACTCCACTAATTTCTAATATCGCTTCATTAAATCACCTCACACCTTAAATGTGTTGTATTTTATTTGATAAAATGTGTCAAATTATAATTATTAGAAGTTTTAGTGTATTAGTGTGTTATTACTGTTGTTAGTTAGTAGGTACTGTGTTCACATATTATTATAATATTGGTATTATTTAATAATAACCATATGCCAACAAAAGTGTACAAACAAAGAATAACAAATATTGAAAACTTATATTGAATAAAAAAATAAACTTAATGATAAAATAAATTCCCGAAAAATCTGTTGTTTCCGGTAAATAGCTACGTAGATCTGTGACCGGAGTAAATTATTATATACCTACTTCTTCATATATTGTATATACAGGGTCGGATTGGCATGGTATCAGCTCATCAAGATTTTCACTTCTAAGCGACCCATTTACGTATTCAGTGGACCGAAATTACGTCTATAATTATTACGAGCTTATAGGTGGCCAATCGTATTTTGAACATGAATTTATTTTCACTCACACTCACACGGACGGCCCACACTTAAGCGGCCCACCGAGATTTTCTCGGTAGCTCACCTGACCAATCCAGCTCTGACTGTTTATGTGATATGTCTGCAGTATGGAACAGTGGCACAGAACAAGAAAACGAAATACAGTTATAATGCGATCGATGACTATTAACATTACATTATGTTCTATACAACATAAAATAAGTATTAAAAGATTATTTTGTAAAATTAAGATACAAGTTATTACTGGGAAAATAATAGCGAAGTACCAATTGGTTAACCTATTATAATATTATAATCCTCATTGTACACTATACAGTATAATATAAGTATAGTAGACAATTTTTTGTATTTATTGATAATTTTCGCTTCAAAATATAACAGAAAAGGCTTTTTTTTTGGGGGGGGGGGGTGTACACAATTACCCTATGTATCCCTCCTGCTAGTAAACATTGTTTTATTTATTAAAATTAACAAGTTGATATAAAACTGCTCATTTTAATTATTGAGTAGTAAAATTAAAGTGATCATTTTTTCGAATGTGAAATTTCTATGTATTATGCTATATTATCAAATGATATTTAAATATCACCACTTAGTTGTTAATTATATTCCATGAGAAAATGGTGTACCTATACGGCTGATAACAATAAATTGGTTGCCGTAATTATTATGACCGACAGGGTAAATAATAAAATATAAAAATTGTCGTAATTGCTTTGGTACTCGGTTGTGCAATGTAAATGTCACATAAACTGGTGCATAAAAGCTATCCATAATTACACTTATTTTGTTTAAGTAATTTATTTACTTGCCAAGAAATTATAATATAGCTTAGGTACTTTTATGACAAAGCACACGAAATAATAACGTGAACCAATAAACAAAAGACGTTATAAGTTCATTACAATTAAAAATATTACGATGGACGCATTTCTACCCAAAATAATTTATTGCAAGTAAATAAATTATCGAAAAAAATAAAAGTGTACTTTGATTATATCAGCTATAATATCTATAAATATCTATACCTACATAATATAGATTTTATTGGGCGCATGTAAACTCCGCCACAAGAATCTTTTTTTAATGTAAACTCCACCAGGAAAATAAAACTGGTAAATTTGGGTTCATATCTAAACTCAGCCAGTGACAAAAATCAGGTAAAATTTAGATCATGTAAACACTCCGTCAGTGAAAAAAATGAAGTAACAGTATACACTATACAATTTATATAATATACAGGTTATTATTAAACAAAAAAATCATAATTTCATAATAATAATTATCCTTATAAAATAAGAATATTATGCCAAAAAATATAAAAAACTGAAAAATAAAATTAATAAATGTTCCAACAAATCAAACAAATTGCAATGGTTAGTATGATGATAAAAAATAATGATAGACAAATAGACAATTGTGATAACTAATAATCAAAAAATATGTAGATATATTATTTTGACATAATGTGTTATAATACTTTTAATATTTTAAACTGTAAACTAAAATTATGAGATACAATTAGTAGATATTCAAACCATTAAGTCTAATATACTTAAATCAATTATTATAACTATTTAGTATTTATAGATTTCTCTAACACTATAATTTTATTATCATTTCGAATTTTTGAGTTAAGACAAATATAATTTAGTTTTACATAAGGAAGGCATTAACACTGGCGGAGTTTCCATATACCCATTATACAGGTAAAAAAATAAAACTGGCGGAGTTTGCAATCACCCATTTTACTTTGGGTAAAATAAAGGAAACTATCGGTGGAATTTACACGACAAAAGGTTTAAAAAAGTTGAAATCGGTTGAAGTTATATGCGCCCTAAATATATACGATATACATCAATTTTATAATGTTTTAAAATAAACTTATTACTGTATATTACCGATATAAGATATTGCTTTGATGGAGACTGCTAATGGTGGAAACGTTTTAATAGTGTGTGGCAACTGTGTGGTGCAGAAGTACTTAAACATAGGTATAGTATTTTTTTGACGTTTTATTTTTGTACTCAGGTCAGCCAGGCGCTATGTTGCCATTTACGCACGGTGGGTAAACCGTGACTGGGTAAAAACACGAATATTAACTGCACATTATATTATTATATTATTCTTCTTTCCTATAGGCACTTGGTTTTGTTCTTAGTAAATAGTAATATATATCAATATATATTATATATATATTGTCAATACAGCACGTACGAGTACCTACAAATACAATACAATAATATACGCGTTTATTGTTTGCAGCACGTTTCCAAAATATACTCAAAATAACGATTAACTCCTAAGTTTTTCGCCTTAGTGGAACGCTTATAATAACACTATAGGTAGTCTATAACTGTCACCTATGTCGACCTTTTCTTATTTTACAATAGTCTCCACACGAATATCATTTCCATTTCCGGCCGCACTTTATTGTTGTACGGTTATTATAGTCTGCACATGAATATTTTTTTAATATTCATTTTTATTTTGATACATTTGTTTTGATGGTGGTTCTTGACCTGATATATTATACTGCTGAATTTTTAAATTGTTAATTCTTTCTTCATTTTGGAGTGCTTGTATAAAAAAAAAATTGATGTACGTTTGGATGAATTAAGTGTAGACGAAAAACAATTGTGCTATCCTTCAACTGCAGTTGTATAAGGGACATTCATAATAGTGTTACCGTGTTATAATGTTATATTATACCTAGGCCGGTGTTAGTGGCTCTAATATTATATAAATTATCTCTGTCTCAGGAATGGTATAGGTACAATCAGTTTGACTAGTTAAATATATAAAATATCAGCTAAGAATTGTTCCTATATTGTTTCTGATTGCGGTACTATAATTTTTATAAGAATTTATACATCATATTTTGGGCTTAGTCCATAATCAAAATAACAATCTATGGCTTAATAACTGTAAAACAGTAATAATTACGTTAATTGTATGTATTTTATGTAGCTTTCAAATATTATGGATAATATACTACTGTAATAAATCTAAAACAACTCATTCGTATTAATTTATATTTAATAAAATAACTTATACCAATACTGAGGAACGACTTGAAAAGTAAGGCATTAAATTAAATATTAATATATTCCTATTTATTTTAATTTAATTCCATTTGTCATGTAAATTTACACAGGAAAACACGTACTATGCATTCATGCATTGAACATTCAAGTATAAGGTTTGATATGATTTAAAAAAAAAAAAATGTATACCATAAAAACTCGTTTTTTACAAAACGTTCAAATGTAATTTACGGCTTTTAGCTCACGCGGGTAGTATGTACATTATACCATATTAGGCATATTATCGTCATGTATAAATTTCTATTTCTGTGTATTTATACGTTATCTGTATAATATATTAAGGAAATGTACTAAAAAGTATTCTTTTTACAAAATTTTAATGGTCCACACAACCAGACAGTTTGAGAACCACACTACTGGACTATAGGTAGGTACTAGGCGGATAGTATGGGTATAGGCGTATAGCTGTTGACAACGGTATAACAATAAACGCCTGGACGACTTCCTTCTCAGTAAAATGCAACAATAAGTTTAGGTATAGTCATGCACGTTCCTTTGTCGCGTCATTTTACCTCGAATAAAATATATAAAACATACTCTCCGAATCCGAAAAAAAACGGTTTCGCAGAGTGGACACAATTTATAATATTTTATAACATACAACCGTCCTGAACGTTTTCAATAGACCCGTCTTATCCCAATTGTTCCGCCTATCACAGTTATTGTACCTACAACGTTTCCGAAAACATTTTTGGATTCATCACGGAGTTCACTCGAAGAGACTAACTGAGTTAATAAAATATTACAGAATAATAACTTGTTACAACACCTATAAATTATAAGGCTTCAGAGAAAAAAGTAGTCCAGGATCACACCGACACACACTTACACGTGATATGCAAATGTGAGACGGCTTTCGAAGCAAAAAAAAACTATTTAATAATAATATAATAATTATACATATATTACAATTATATTGTAAAACCTTAACTTTTTGTAATTATAGGCT
>NW_021771097.1:0-1210 GCF_005508785.2 Acyrthosiphon pisum | reverse complement strand
AATAATCTTTGTAATTGAAGCCTTTATGTTAATAAAAAAAAAAAATTATTATTATTCAATAATACGACAATGGTAGTCGACAAGGACAACACAATGAAGATACGTGGGCTGTACGTATAAGTAACTCTAAAATATAATTAAATTTTGAACCCCGAAGCCATTAAAACACGATAGGCGATGTGTCGGATGGAAATAACAAAAAAATCAAAAAAAGGCTAAGGGTTTTTACTATGTATTAATTTTGTAGCAAGTTATGATTACCTGCGTATAATGTTACAATTTAAGAATTCTCAAAACTCCTTTACAGATTTAAATATCGTAAAAAACCAACATGTGAGTTTAACTGACTTATTTGTACTTAAAACTATGGCTGCTGAGACTTGGTTAAACGCCAAACGGAGAAGCAACTTAACTTGAAGTCACACTACATCCAATACTATAGTTGTCGGTCTCTGGCACCAGCCCTAGCGCAATAATATTTGTTGATTCGATCGTGAAGAGTATGTTAAGATGACCACAGTAGAAGGAATCAACACACGAATATGGTATATAATTTGACGGTTTTATAATTTATTGTTATGATAGGACCTATTATTATCTATTATCTCACTGAATAACACCATCCATTACAGTGACCCACTTGTAACCTAATGTTCAGCAGAGCGTTACCCACATACCCACTTTTTTAAATTGCTTTTAACCCATACTAGTATCTCTACTAACGTAGAAGTATTAAATTGAGAAAATTAAGAATCAAAAATATCACGCATCATAATATATTTTCTTAAAGTGTATTTTGTTTTTATCGTAATATATGTTTAAATGATATTGTTTGTCGATAACAATATTTATAATCATCACATCGTCTCGTTGACGATAAGCAATTTCTTCATAGTCGAAAAACCAAACTAAAAATCTTGTTCGAACGGATTTCGTATTTAATATTTTTAAATACAAAATATAATAATAAAAATTTGAATCATATTTGAAATACTTCTGTTCAAAAGTATTTCAAATGTATTTGAAATACAAAAAAAGTATTTAAATACTAATATTTAAATATTTAACCAGTATATGGTGGCTACCTATATATTATTATAGTCATAGACTTTTATACTGTACGCCGGAAAGAAAAAGGCAATTTACAAACGCTTCAATATTCGCAATTTGAAATTAAACTTTTGATGCAGGCATGACGAACAATTTGAAT
>NW_021771096.1:3332-4926 GCF_005508785.2 Acyrthosiphon pisum | reverse complement strand
TTGCGATGACGATCAACAAGTCTCAGGGTCAAACTTTCGACAGAGTTGGTTTGTTTTTGCCGTCCCCGGTGTTTACGCACGGACAACTGTACGTTGCGTTCTCACGAGTGCGGGACTCGGAATCAATAAAAGTTGGTATGTACGGTGGCGACGACGGTCGATTTATCACAAGGAATATAGTGTATTCAGACGTGTTGTGATCGGCCGTTTTTGTCAGTCTAAATCACTTATGCCGATAATTTTTAATTATTTGCTATAAGTTTAGCCGTCGCTATATGCGACAGCGGGTACCTGTGTGGTCCGACCTGTGTGGTCCGACCTGTGTGGTCCGACCTTTGTGGTCCTTCTATCGGCGAGTCCCGCGGCGGACGAGTCGATCGCGGAGAGCGCGGCGTCGTCACGATTTCAACGATTTTTCCGACTTTTTCGACTACGGTCGCCTCTAACTCCTCTCCGAGACGTCGGACCTCCCCGTCGAAGACGTATTCGCGTTCCCCGCTAAATTTATAGGCCGCGCGCGGCCGTACTTCTATCCCAGCGAGTCCCGGGGCGTAGCGACGTCGCGGAAAGCAGACGGCCCGTCGCGCCGCCGTCGAGTAGGTATCGCTATATACAGGCATAAATATATGCGTCGGGACGTTCGATTTTTTTCGCGAATATCGCGTTTTCGACGTCCGGGAGCGACGAATCCGACGTGGCCTGATCGCCCGCTCCGACGCTCGAAGCGGACGTGCGAACCGCGTTCGTAATTCGCCGGGACGGCGAAACGGCTTAAGAGTCAGAGATTTGACACCAGTTCTCAACTCAGTAGGTAGGCAGGTCGGTTAGGCGTAGGTGCGGATGACCCGGGGTCGTGGTTTCGATCCTGGCCCCTCCGTGATTCGAATTAATTTGCGGCGGCCGTGTTAAAATGAAAATTTTTTTTTCGGATTGAATTTTTTTTCCGCGTTTTTTTTTCGTTATTTACATTTCGCCATCACTCTCGCCTTATCATATTTAACGAAAATATTTTGATTTTTTTTTAAAAATTCGAGTTTCACCGCCTCTACGGACCTCGCACGGCCGCACTTTCACCGGGGGGAGTCCCTGGCGTAGTGACGTCGCGGAAAGCAGACGGCCCGCGGCGCCGCCGTTGAGTAGGTATCGCTATATACAGGCATAAATACATGCAACGGGACGTTCGATATTTTTCGCGAATATCGCGCTTTTAACGTCCGATTGCGGCGAAGCCATTCGTCCGCCATCCGATGCGGCCTGATCGCCTGCTCCGACGCCCGAAGCGGACGTGCGAACCGCGTTCCCAATTCGCCGGGACGGCGACACATCTTAAGAGTCACAGATTTGACCTCAATTTTCAACTCAGTAGGTAGGCAGGTCGGTTAGGCGTAGGTGCGGATGACCCGGGGTCGTGGTTTCGAACCGGTCGCCGGGATTCGATTTAATTTGCGGCGGCCGTGTTAAATTTAATTTTTTTTTCTGTTATTTACCTTTTGCTATCACTTCCGCCGTTATCATATTGAACGATTTCTTTCCGATTTCTTTCAAAATTCGAGTATTACCGCCTCTACGGACTTCGCACGGCCCCGTCGAAGAC
>NW_021771096.1:0-1091 GCF_005508785.2 Acyrthosiphon pisum | reverse complement strand
TACAATATAAATACGTTTATTCATTACATAACTTAACAGTAGTTCGCAACAAACACTGATAGACTCACATATTACATTACTAGCCACACGGGTCGGTCGCGGTTATGATATCACAACTATGTAGTAAGTACTTGATATATTACAGTTTGATTCTAAATAATACAATATTAATATACAAAATAGAACTTTATGTATTTAATTGAAGTATGGCAATTAAATTGTATAATGATATGACTATAATAAGTATGACTCACATAGGTATGTTTAGTTATGAGTATCATATGATATAAACTATTATTTTATAATATATAAATATTTATTTACATATTTTATTATTTATTTTTTATAATGGATAGTATGGGATGATTATTTTATACTTGAATTGACAATAGTAACATAACTAACCTACAAGTATGCTATGTAAAACTTAATATATTACAGTTTTTAGGTGAGTTAATTGATTGAGGTAATAAAATTTGGTAATTATAAATACTGCAGCAGATACTATGTAATACAATATTAAAAAAGTAATAGATAGTAATAGTATTTTTTTTTTCGGATCGAATTTTTTTTTTCCGCCTTTTTTTCGTTATTTGCATTTTCATATTTAACGAAAATTTTTTATTTTTTTTTTTAAAATTCGAGTTTCACCGCCTTCACGGATCTCGCACGGCTCCGTCGAAGTCTTATTCGCCTTCCCCGCTAAATTTATAGGCCGCCCGCGGCCGCACTTTTCCGGGGGGAGTCCCCGGGCGTAGCGGCGTCGCGGAAAGCAGACAGCCGATATCTTCGCCGTCGAGTAGGTATCGCTAAATAGAGGCATAAATATATGCGCCGGGACGTTCGATTTTTTTCGCGAACATCGCATTTTCGACGTCCGAGGGCGGCGAAGCTGGTAGTCCGCCGTCCGACGCCCGAAGCGGACGTGCGAATCGCGTCCGTAATTCGCCGGGACGGCGGAACGGCTTAAGAGTCATAGATTTGACACCAGTTCTCAACTCAGTAGGTAGGCAGGTCGGTTAGGCGTAGGTGTGGATGACCCGGTGGTCGTGGTTTAGATATCGATCGCCGGGAATATCGTTAAATTGCGA
>NW_021771095.1:1004-1275 GCF_005508785.2 Acyrthosiphon pisum | reverse complement strand
AATGAAATTCGTGATTTATTATTAAATGGCCTGGAGCTTATAAACAAATCAGGCGTTGTCTGCAAAGTTAAAATTATATTGGATGTTTTTTGTTGTGATTTCCCAGCGAAGTCATTTGTACTAAAGACAAAGGGGCATAGTGGTTACTTTTCATGTTCACGCTGTAAGATAGAAGGAGAATACCTTAATTGAGGAGTATGTTTTCCAGAATTACATTTTACAAAAAGAACGCACGAACAGTTTGTTAATAAAGAACAAGAAGAGCATCACA
>NW_021771095.1:0-904 GCF_005508785.2 Acyrthosiphon pisum | reverse complement strand
TTGGATCATCAATGTCTATTCTTATTAATATTCCCAATATAAATATAATCAATTGTTTTTCACTTGATTATATGCATTTAATTTGTTTAGGTATAGTGAAAAAACTGATTAAATTGTGGCTAAAAGGACCTTTAAATGTTCGAATACAAAGTTCCAAAAGTAAAATCCTCAGTTCTCTATTACTTTCCTTAAAATCGTCAATAACCAATGATTTCCAACGAAAACCTCGTGGCGTTGATGAAGTTAGCCGTTGGAAAGCCACCGAATTTAGAACATTTCTAATTTATTTAGGTCCTTTGGTGTTAAAAAATGTGATAACTGAGCCATGTTACTTAAATTTTATGTGTTTACATACAAGTATTTCATTATTATTAACACCAAATTTAAGTGATCAGCTTTTGAATTATTGTAATGAACTACTTGTTTATTTTGTAAAAAAGTTTGCTGTTCTTTATGGTAAAGAATGGATTTCTCATAATGTGCATTCAGTCCTTCATATATGTGATGATTATAAAATGTTTGGACCTTTAGACGAATGCAGTTGTTTTCCTTTCGAAAATCATAAGAAAACACTAAAAAAATTTGTAAGGAAAAGCCATCAACCTTTACAACAAGCTGTAAAACGGTATTCAGAACACGTATCATTTAAACCACAAACTGTCATTGATAATTCAATTCAAAATAATATATTCACGTATAAAAATAAACATAGTAATGGACCTATAATTACGCTGCCCAATTTAAAGATCAAAAGTCAATTTAAAAGTATAAATTTCAAAAATACAGAAGTAAAAATTAACGACTCCGACTGTTATATACAAACAAAAAGAGGAGATATTGTAAAAATAGTTAATATATGTCATACTGCAGAAAATGAAAAGATTATAATTGAGTTCCGTTTTAA
>NW_021771094.1:13602-16764 GCF_005508785.2 Acyrthosiphon pisum | reverse complement strand
TTAAAAAATGGATGACCGTCGGAATGACAAAAAGAAGCGGCTAGCACCTTCAAGATGTCCAAGTATAAATAAAAAAAATTTAGTTAGACTTAATAACTTTAAGAAAAGAACAGTGACATGGTAAGTATAATTTAATTATCATATTTTAGTACAGTTGAAATACGTAGGTATATTTTAAATAGGGAAGCGGAACCTAGCACACCGTCGAATATTCACTTATTAGGAACTGATGAAATAGAATCTTCACCATCGTTTATGCAAGTTAAAATGGATTAACTACGTGTATTTTTATTTTAAAAAATAAAAAACCATTACGTTTTATTATTTATCTATAGAGAACCTATGCTAACTAGTACGCCAAAAATTGATTCTACGACACATTGCCCTAAAACGTCTTCGTTAGATACAGAAGCAGGAAGTAGCTTAGTGTTCGGTGTACCTTTATGTAATGTGACTGATGTCGAAAATCATCAATTATGTGTAGATTCGTCATCTGATGCTGATACAGTGATTTCTAAGTATATTAATTTATGTTGTGTACTGTGTACACTATCATCACTATTTATAATAAATAATAAATAAATATTTTTTTATCTATTATTAACGTATATAATTACTTTGTAGCGCTCTTGAAGGCAGAAGAATAGTAGACATATCACACTTATTCGATCAAATTAAAAACACAGTTCACGATTCAGCATTTGGCTGTACTTTTATAGATATGCAATTTCAGTCAGAATGTAGAAGAGGATATACATCAGTTTTTTTATTTAAATGTAAAATGTGTTGTAAAAGTAGTTCAATTACTACGGAAAAAGATGTACCAGAAAATAATTACTTACCAATAAATAAAGCGGTTGTTAGTGGAAGTTTATCTATTGGTATGTAAAGAAAAGAAATAAATAATAATCTGTAGTCACATTTTTAAATTATTTAAATATTATTACTAGGGTTGAGGACTTATAGTAATTTTATAATAATTTTGCATATTTAAGAATATTTCGAGTTTTTTTTTTGGTTTTAGGGCATATTTCTTCGATTTTATAATATTAGATGTATATATTAAATAGTTTATCATTTTATCAATATTTTTCAGTTAACGTTTTAATTTTATCTAACATAATTTATCTAATCTACATAATATTATATTACATTTTTATCGCTGTAATTAAAAAAGGTGGGCAAGTGGATGTCGCTCTGCTGTACAGTAAGTTACAAGTGGGTCACTGTATAATGGATGGTATTAAATTTGAATTCAATGATATAATATCATTGTATAAGAAAACGATTCTGAGTGGAGACGGATTTCAGTCTAGGTTTAAGACATATATACTTATCTATGGTATTAAAAAATAATTCACCTATAATAAATTCCAAATTAATCATATCACAATATTCATTAGGTACTTATAACGCGTTATACATCAACAACAAACCGTGATACTATCATAGATATAATATAATAGTTTACTTTAGAAGTTTCAAGTACCCACGAATAATATTATACAATCACAACAAAATAACTAAAAAAAATATTCTAGGTTTTATAAGTTGTAATTTCGTCCAAATTTGAACTTAAAATTCTGCTGCTATTGTAACATTATATCAGGAGCCTTGCATTAAATTTTCACGCTTTTTTACCTAACAAATAAAATTTTATTGATATTTATAGAAAAAATAACTAAAAAAATTGAAAACTGACAATGTACGTAAACAGCAAAAAAAAGGTCAAATTATTTTCAAAAATTTTATCGTGTATAGAAAATGCTAATATAAACATTAGGTGAAATTTTCAAGTATCTACAGTCATTAGTTTTTTAATTATAACAAAATAAGAAAATCGTTACATGAGAATTCGAGTGAATATCAAATGTTGTAAACATATGAATTTTAAACGCTCATAAAAATTTAATTTGACTTTCTTGTAGACATTTTTTTTTTGATAAAGGTAGACAAACTTATGAGGAATTATGTATTAGATTTTCAAATCTTAGATTTAAAAAGAAAATTTATTATGAATTTCTAACTCAAAATAAATTGCAAATTTTCGCGATTTTTCCGTATTTTTTCAAGATTAAATTTAAACGCGTATAAAAAAAAACTGTGAGTAAGGATTTTTAATTTTTTTCATCTGCCTTTGATACAATAACCCAGGAGCCTTCTATTAAATTTTCAAGCTTTTTTAACCAACAAATAAAATTGTATTGATATTTATAGAAAAAAAAACTAAAGTATTATATTATATCATTGAATTCAAAATTAATACCTTCCATTATACAGTGACTCCCAGTAACCTACTGTACAGCAGAGCGACATCCACTTACCCCACCTTTTTGTTGTTGTTTAGTTTTCGACAAATAGTACATACATGTACTATGGTACCTACATAGTATTTGAATAATTCTACTAAAATATTTAATAAATAGGAATTGGATTTACTCAATTAAACGAACTTTCGGCTTCGCTCGAAATACCTTGCCTCTCAGCTACTTCTTTTTCAAAATATCTCGTAGAAGTTGGAAATGCTGTTCAGGATACAGCATGGGATGAAATGATTATAGCTGGGAACGAAGAGAGACAATTAGCTTTAGAATGTGGAAATACTGACGTTGATGGTACACCAATGTGTACTGTTGTTGCGGATGGCCAGTGGTCTAAACGCAGCTACAAAACTAAATACGATGCATTATCAGGAGCGGTAAGATAATTACCATAGTTTGTTCAATGGTATTAAAGAATGATATATTATACAAAATTCGAAAATTAAAATTGTTTATTTAGGCTACAATAATTGGGTACAAAACTGGTAAAGTTTTATTTGTCGGCATTAAAAATCGGTACTGTGCAGTGTGCCAGAGATCGAAATCTATAAGCCAAGAAATTCCAAAACATAATTGTTTTCTTAATTGGAAACAAGCGTCCACTGCAATGGAGGCCGATGGTATAGCGGAAGGTTTTTCAAAAAGCATTGAAATGCATGGACTCAAATTTAATAAGCTTATTGGTAATATTATATGTTATATTAACTTACCAAATAATGAATTACAATTATTTTCCTAAGCTGTTAAATTCTGAGATAAGCAATGTATTGGTTTTCCAATGATGTATGGGTTTTTATAAAATTATTTATAACTGTTATCAGTGGCGTACCCAGGGGGGGGG
>NW_021771094.1:8855-13552 GCF_005508785.2 Acyrthosiphon pisum | reverse complement strand
CCCCCCCCATTGGCCGTGTTATGGAATACATTTTATATTTTAAAAGACAAATTACAAACCATGATAATTCTAAAAACGGTATTGAATACAACGTATTATCTTTAGTAACAACGACCTAAAATAAGCAAAAAATAAACGTTACGTATATTATTATGGTTCCGATATACCTATAATATTATGTATGTGTTATAAAAAGTATATAATAATGAAATATTACAATTAACAGCTATAAGACTTTATTGAAACTAGTTTGTTAAGATATCAAATTTTGATTTACTTTGTTTAGCCCCCCCCCCCCCCCCCATTTGAAAATCCTGCGTACGCCACTGACTAGTATTTGTGTATAAGTGTTTAAAGTTCAAATTGTTATAAACTAAATCAAAATAGGCTAGTAGCTCAGTCTCCGCTCAGAAATCGTTTTTGATTCTATACAATAGATATTGGTTAGTACACTGATATAAACAATATTTTATGATTTTTGTAATAGGTGACGGAGACAGTAGTGTTGTGAAACGTCTAAATGAGATTTTACCATATGGCCCTAGATTCACGATAGAAAAAATCGAATGTCGAAATCACTTACTGCGCAATTATATAAGTAAACTTAAAATGCTCGCTACAAAAACTGAGTATCCAGTAACAATACGGAAGTTTATAATGACTAATATTTTAAGATTTCGGTCTGATGTTACTAAAGCAATAACTTATCAAAAAAATATATTGGATAAATCAAAAAATCAGAAAATTGCAGGTAATTTGTATAATATAATTTTTTTGTGTACGTTTTTAAGATTAATCTTACTAACGTTATAAAAATGTTTTCAGATCTTAAATACGATTTGAAGAATGCACCTTATCATAGATTTGGACAACACCAAGAATGTAATTCTTATTTTTGTAAAGGGTCAAAAATAGGTGAAATCAACATGGTACCAGAAGCATTACGATGTGGTATTTTACTAGAAATAGACAAAATTACATCTCGTTTAGTAAATAATAGCTCCAGTTTAATTGAAGATCTAGATAATAATATATGCGAACAATTTAACTCAATTATCAATAAATACGTGGGCGGAAAAAGAATTAATTTTTCGCAAAGTAATAATTATTCGACCCGGGTAAAAGCAGCTATTATTTCCTTTAATTCCAGAACATATTTACGCACAATACATAAGAAAATTATGAATTTTAGTCCAGGTAATTAAAAATAGATACATACTAGTATGCTCTATATGCTATTAATTTTCACATCAATTTCAGGAAAAATCGGTAAAAAGTTTATAAAAAATACCGATCGTATAAGGTTGAACACTGTAAACCGACGGATATTAAATAATAATCAAAAAAGGTATAGGAAAAAAATGGTTAGTGCCCGATCAAAAGGTCCTGACAGTCATTATGGGTTAGCTGAACCTCTTATGGATACTATAGACGAAGATGAACTACAGGAAAAGAAAAATACATTTATTCAATATCTGCATACAGTTGACACAAAACAAATAGAAATTGATACGAGGGACCAAAACTTGAATCCCAATTGGTTTCAAGAACGAAAAATCAGGTTGACAGCTTCACGGTTTGGTGAAATTTGCAAAATGCGACCAAACACCAGCTGCAAGACCAAAGTCCATAGTATACTTTATAAGCCTCCAGTTACATCAAAACAAATGACTTATGGACATAATATGGAACATGAAGCTAGACAAAAACTGAAGGAAATCATTAAACTTGATGTTCAATTATGTGGTCTTGTTATAGATACTATTTTTCCATACTTAGCAGCAAGTCCAGGTTATTTTTTGTTATTGACATAAATGTCTATGTCATAAATTAATTTAGTACCTATTAATTTAGTACCGATAAAAATTACACATTTATATTTAATTAATAATAATAATGAATAACATTATATAATAATATTTTTAATTTATTTGTTTATAGATGGTTTGGTTGGAGATCAAGCTATTGTAGAAATCAAATGTCCATACACAGCAAAAGATAGCGAAAACAGTATTGATGCCGTAAATAATAAACTTGTAAGCTGTGTTTTAACTATAATACTATTATATATATAAAATCATGTATATATTTAATATTTATATGTATTATAAGAATGAACCTTTTTTTATTTAGTTGTCATATTGTTATATAACACAAGAAAATACACTAAAGTTAAAAAATGATCATCAATACTATTATCAAGTTATGGGTCAACTTCATATAACACGTAGAAATGTTTGTTATTTTGTTGTTTATACTAAAAAATGGATAAGTGTAGAACACATTTATTACGATAAAACATTTTGGGAAGAAAAAATGGTCAAAAAGTTGAATTTGTAAGGAATTAAAAGTTTTATCGAGTTAAATATATTTGTATAATGAATAAATTATGAATGTATGTTTTTTAGGTTTTATACAGAGTGTATTTTACCAGAAATTGCTGATCCGCTATATGGGAAAAGACTTCTCATATCAGACATAAGAGAACCCACTTATATAAAAGAAAAAATAAACAAGTGACTAACAATTTAAATAGTATATAAATGTACCTATATACCTAAATAGACTAAGTATACTATGTAATATAATACATTATATTGTAAATACCTATACTATTATTAGGTATCCTGCTAATTAAAATCTTTATACATATTAATTTACTCATTAAAAATATCACATTCTCATAATAAACTGCATTTATGTTACAAAAACAACCATCGGTAGCATAATAAATAATAGGTAAGTAGGGGAGACTGGGTACAATTGTAACAATTTTCATAAAATTATTTATTTCAAACAGGTTTCAAACGTTTTTGGTCTGACAACACTTTTAATGGGTTAAGTAACATGTTGCCTTTATAAATATATGAATAATTAGTTTCAAATGTCACTAGTTGTTGAATAAATAAGAGTTAAAAAAAAACCTATACTAGTTGTAGAAGCTTAAAACTTTTACCAAATGCTAAAATTTGTATTTTGTTTTAAATAATTTAAATACTTATAACGCAATAAAAGTTATGCTATTTTATAATTCACACTACAAATTGGACAAATATCCAACAAATAAAATTTGATGAAGAGTTTTGGATAAATAATATGGTAGAAAAACCTAAACAGTAACTATTATTTTATTTATTATCAAATTCATATCTCAATCGTATCTTTGTAAAAACTTAGGATCTTATAAATAATAATAGATAGCTTTGATAAGTGCTACTGTATTATGTTTAAAAAATACCCAAAAACTGTCGTTTAAAAAGTATACCTATGTGGTAGCAGTATAACGTAAAATAATATATTCAATTAAATATTACCTTATTTACTTACTAAAAAGGTTACTGTTATAAATTAGATATTATTTACTGTATTAGTATATTGTATATATTTATTATTGAGTAAGTATCTAAAAATACAATAAATACAGCTCGCGTAAGTACGCGCGATTATTAAAAATATTACGGCGGCAATGCGGCATGATGTACGTGTAACGTGTATCTATGCATTTATATTTACGCGATCCTCCACAGACGAATGTTGAGAATATAATAATCACCGCTCTGAATGAGCACAATCGTCGGCCGGCCGCCGACGACGAGTGGTGGGCGCGGCTTAAACGTCGCGTGCTTGCGCATCGCGAAAACACCTAACAGCGCGTTCTCTCGGTCATTGTATACGTTTCGCTTTCGGTGTGGCGTCCTCTTAATATTAAAATATTATGAAAATATGGGGATGTTGTCTAGATAACAATCTTACCTTTAAATTTTATAAGAGGTCAATTCACTTTAATCTTTAACCTACTGTAGCCATACGTGTCCTGCTGTTCGTACAATTTGCCATGTTACGTCCTCCAGTCTAGATCCACCAACTATAATGGGGAAAATCCATTCGTTCTGTAAATGCGGGTATCTTCATCAAAATAACAATACATACGTATACACCGAGACTAATATAAATACATTTCTCGCATTTCCGTGCAAGCCATTAGCAAATAGCAATTATAGAAATAATAACAATATCGTCAGCTAGAAGCATGTCGCGGGGGCGCCCGCAGAGAGGGGCCAGTGGGTGCCATTGCATCCACTGAGATTTTTTAATAAACAAAAAAATTATTATATTATATTATAATATATTCAATTTTTTTTCTGATTTTTTTTCTAAAAACCAATAATCATGTAAGGTAAACTTTCACAGAATAATATTATGTCCTTATGTCTTATGACGATATTTAGTATATTCTTATACACTGTGTCACTGTGTATGGTATAATAATTATTATTATATCTACTATCTAGACTATCTATTTATACTTAGATGTCTGAACAAAATATACGGGAATTACCACGATCGATAATCGATAATATTCGATAACATGTAACACTCTCCTCAGTCCTGCTCGTCCCAGTGAATTACGATACGTATACGTCGATACGTATTCGTAGTTAGCGTCTAGTTCATTACTCATTGTTCATTACTAGTTATTGCGATTTAAATTACCGAGTTTAAGAGATATTCTGATATTATAGTTGTTATAGTTATTAGTTCGACATTCAGCTACAAAAATTATTATAATTATGATTAATAAAAGAAAAGAAGACTCAATATTGAGTTTTTTTCAAAAAAAAATTTAACCATTACCTAAGTCAAATGTTCCTTTGCCACAAAGAGATACAGATGAGACAGTAGGGTCACAAAACCTA
>NW_021771094.1:5591-8805 GCF_005508785.2 Acyrthosiphon pisum | reverse complement strand
TTTAGATAGACACTTTTATTTTTTTAACACGTTCACTGCGGATCATATTACAATACACATTCAAATGTGCGGGAGTAATTCAAGGGTTTTTTTTTTGGTGACGCCAATTGGCGTCATCCGCACCACATACACTTTGCTTTTATCTGACGCTGATTGACGCCAATTGGCGTCATACCAAATTTGTTATGCTAGGTAAACCAAACAGTTACTCACAACTATTATACCAAATTGTTACTTTATTAATTATTATTTTACAATGTGAACACGTTATTATAATTTAAAAAAATAGAAACTGACTTAATATTTATAATATTTATTATTTACTATTTTATTTTAAACTATTTATGGAAATTGTTGAAACATGGTTGATGACAAAGACTGGGCTTTTCCGGACAGCTTGGACAGAAGTATGTTGTATCTTTTCTTATCCCTTTAGAATAACACAGATGACATCTCTTTCTGTTAGGTCTTCCAGATTTTCCAACATCGTGAGTTTTTGGGAAATGATTAGTATGTGATACTGAAAAAGATCTAGGTTTTGGTTGTTTGGGCAAAAGTTCACTGAGTATGGATAATCGAAAATCATACAATGATATTTTAGGTCTGGCGTGATATTGATTATATAAATAAAATGAGTTCATTAATAACATTTGTATTATATGTATACCAATTTTTTTATACCAACGAATTGTTTTTCTAGTAAATGGATAATAGCTATGCATTTGATCTTGTCGATCAATTCCACTCATAAAACGGTTATAATTTGAGATAGGTTCAGGTTTATATTGTTCTTTACCGTTTCGGTTTTTGGTAAGAATTAAATTATTTTTAAATTCGGTGGAAATATAACCAACATCTCTCTTATCTTTCCACTTTCCAATCATAACACCTTGAGAGTACCTGGCAACTGTTTCACCCTTTTTTAATTTTGACTCTACAACATCCTGTGGTGTATTTTTTCTGTTCAATCTTAACGTTCCAGTACAAAAAGTTTTTTTTTCAATTAATTTGGAGGCTAAATCAAAACTATTGTAGAAATTGTCCATGTATAATGCATGGCCGTTATTTAGTTTTTCGGACATTAAATGCAAAACCACATTAGCTGCATGGCCTTTTCCTCCCAAGTCATCGAGTACTCCTACATAAACGGCAAATTTTAATACCAATCCATGAGGTTCCGTAAGCATGTATAATTTGATTCCATATTTATGGCGTTTATTTTGAATGTATTGACGAAACTGGAGACGGCCTCTCCATAACACCATGGACTCATCAAGGGAGAGTTCTTTTTTGGGATAATATATGGTATTCATTTTGTTATTGAAATATGTAATTAAAGGTCTAATTTTATATAAGCGATCCTCAGGTAGGTTTTGATTATTAGTTTCAATATTTGGTGCAAAATGAAAACATCTTAATAAATTTAAAAATCTATCACGACTCATATAATTTGAAAAGCATGAAAGGTTGAAAAGGTGATGTGTTTTCCAATAGTCATTCAATCTGTTGAGTTTTATGGTACCAGTGTGAATTATCAATGCAATAAATGTTAACATTTCGTCTTTATCTGTTGGTTTCCAATCGGAGATACGAGAACGTGGTGCACTACCAACACGTAAAAACTCGATTTCAGCATAATTATTCGTTTCATCAACCAATAGTTGTATGAAATGTTCATCGAAAAGCATAAAAAAATAATCTATAGGATTTATTTTGTCTTCTATCGGAACAAACAATTCGTTTCGTTTTATAAAAGGAAAATTAGATAATTCAATTTCCTCCTCTTGCCAGTCACCGTCATTATTAGTACTTGTTGATGATTGAGTATTTACACTTGGTACATTATTCGCGATCTCAGTATCACTCTCAAAATCGTCAGACACTTGTTCAGTATTTTGAAATTCATATTCACTACCAGAATCGGAAAAATCATAATTTTCGTCACTATCAGAGTTAAAAAGCATCTGCTCAATTTGTTGTTCATAATTTCGATTCATACTGCATAACCGTTTTGGTCGAGATGGACCAGATTCATTCAATGTATTATCCATGTTCATATAAGTAATACGAAAGTAAACGAAATAAAAAAAAATCGTTTATAAATGTTAATTAATTGAAATGTAAATTGAAATTAAATGTATATAATTTAACTCTAAAATGTATAAAAATAATACAATGTGAATACGTACGTGTTTCATCAACGACCGACGATGGAAAAATGATTGCGACGATATTGAATTTCTTGAAAATACCGATAATTAACTTGATAAAGCAATAGTAAACATCCCAAAATAAAATAAAAATATTATAGACTAAAAATAGAAATATCGATGTGCGATTGCACACACATAATTACTAATATCTATAGATAACGCTGACCGAGAATGAGGTTTTTGATTGTAACGCGGACTAAATTATAGTGTATTGAAAAATAGTGTGTGTATGACGCCATTTGGCGTCATCCGCATATGTGAACCATGCTAAATGACGCCAATTGGCGTCATCCGCAGTGAACGTGTTAACACTGCATTACAATACAATAGATATGACCTACCTACCCACCTGGCTGTACAGCAATAAACACACTTTATAATGGATAAACAATATACAAGGGTTTATATTACAGCAGGATAATTTATTTAGTATATATGGACCTCTACAATATTTTAATTTCATCCTACTGTTGTTGAATGCAATATCGACATGTTTGTCAAGTCTATAAAAATATAAGATATAAGATGCAGTCAATATACCTACCACCAAAATATCTAATTTTTTTTTGATTGAAAGTGTATACTTATATAACAATTTAACAAAATGCATTACATTTCACATACACGTACATTGACAATTCAATTTATTCTACATTAAGTTAAATTAAGTTAATTTTAATAATGTTGTATTAATGTTATTTAGATGGCTTTTCTCTTAATAATTCCATGTGACGTTATATACTGTAGTTACTATAACCATACTTAACTATTACAATAGTCAATTCACTTTGCTCATCATTTATAATAATACACACATATAACAAAATGCATTAGATTATCATACATTTCACATACAAATATATATTCATTGTCTTTGACGATTCAATTTATTCTACATTAAGTTAAGTTTAACAATACTGTATTAATGTTATTCAGATGACTTTTTTCACTTAAAAATTCCATGTGATGTTATATACTGTAATTACTATAACCATACTTAA
>NW_021771094.1:4726-5541 GCF_005508785.2 Acyrthosiphon pisum | reverse complement strand
CATAACTTTAATGAGATGACTGACCTGCTAGACACTCAAAAAAAGACGGCGGCTTTAGATTTGCATAGACGCCCGAAATTATTTGAAATCTTTTTCACGTAAATTTTTCTTAATTTGCGTTTTCGATGACAGTAACGAACGTTGTCCGCGATTCGACGCAGTCGGATTGCATACCTGATGTCTTGACTCGGCCGTCGCACATCGTCCGCTATCCGACAAAGTCGGATTGCCTACCTGGACAACTGAGGTGACTGACCTGCTAGACACCAAATAAATAGCAGCGGCTAATGATTTTTTTACGGGATTTCGAATTTCCGGCGGCGTTTTCGAAAATACTCCTTCAAAGACTTTGTCCACTACGCCGCGACCTTGCCTGCTCGAACTACCGCGTCGAACCGCAGTGGTCCTAACCTTATCACTGTTCCTTATCACCAGACCTCCACATCGCCCATACACCTTGCTTGAGACTGACGACCGAACCACAAGACCACTGCGGCTTCCAACATCGACAACACTCGGGGGAAACACCGGGGGGTTTGGGGGTGTCCCCCAACGACGCTCGGAGAGCTAGTCTCTTATATTATAAAACACGGTTAGTCGCCGTTTTTTTCCGACAGGCGCGACGCAGCAAATAGGGAACCGCCAATGAAAAAATTCCCGTCGCCGCGGCCGCGTTATCGCCGATTTTCTTATCATTCCGCAGATTTTTGAGATTTTCGAAAATTTCCCCTTTTCACACGATTTCGACGACTTTCGAGCCTTTTTCGTCACCTTTTATGCTCGATTCGCGTAGCTCGCGATCTCTCGAAGCCGCC
>NW_021771094.1:0-4676 GCF_005508785.2 Acyrthosiphon pisum | reverse complement strand
TAATTGCCATGTGCCCAAAATTATTATATTTTGTCGCATTTGCCATGTGCCAAAATTATTATATTTTTTCATAATTGCCATGTGCCCAAAATTATTATATTTCTTCGCATTTGCCGTGCGCCAAACTTATTATATTTTATATATTTGCTATATTATTATTATTTGTAATGCTAAATATTATTCTTAAAATGTCAAGTTAATAGATCCACGTGATTACCTTAATACAAATCTTATTATTTTAATATTATTTTTCCCCCTAAATAAATCCTCGGCATTCACTTGTCGTTGCGTGTTTAAAGCCTACGAGCTCCACCGACATGGCCCTCGGGTCATCACGCGGTGCGGCTCGTAGGTCACGACAAAAGTGATCCCCTTTTGTCGTGGGTGGTTTGCGGAGCCCTAAAAAAGCTACGGAATCTCACAAGGTGAAATAATACTTTCCATTGTGATGTTGCCAGATTTATTTATTTCGTTTTTAGAATAATTTAATTCGTTTTCTGAATCGGAACTACTTTTTTCTTCGTCACTTTTAGTATCAACTGAGAATACTGTTTCTCTTTCCTTCATGTACGGTTTCAAAAATTCCATCTCCAATTCGTATTTCCATTTTTTAACATTTTTGGCTTTTTGACCGGACACTGTTGCACTTTTTTTAATAGCTCTTCTGTAAGCGTCCCTTAAATTTGCCCATGACTTTTTACATTCTTGTGCTTAAAAAAAATATCAGAATCGTATCGTTATTCTATCTACTGAGTCCAAAATTCGTTATGAGTTAAAATTTTTATAAAACTCATCAAAATTATTGATTTAATATTTATTTAATAAATTAAAATAAAATATATTTTATAACTTTTTTTTTTTTTATAGATTTTTAGCGACAGGAGATTCCTATCAAACTATTGCTTTTAGTTTTCGATTGGGGTATTCAACAGTTCATTCAATTGTAGTAGAAGTGTGTACAGCCATTATAAAACAATTATTAAAAGAATACATACCAGAACCAAAAAAAGAAAATTGGGAGCAGATATCTAATGATTTCTGGGAAATTTGGAACTTCCCAAACTGTATAGGAGCGTTAGATGGTAAACACGTTGTTATAGAAGCACCTCCAAATAGCGGATCTATGTATTATAATTATAAAAAAACATTTTCTATAGTTTTAATGGCATTAGTTGATGCACACTATAAATTTATTGCAGTTGATATCGGGGCTTACGGAAGAAATAGTGACGGTGGTATTTTTTCAAATTCTAATTTCGGAAAAGCACTTGAACGAAACAAATTAAATATACCTGATGGAAAACCACTTCCGGGAACTAGTGAAAAAACCCCGTTTACAATAATTGGCGACGAAGCATTTCCCCTAAAAACATATTTATTGAGACCATACCCGGGTCCTCAAATGTATGCTGATAATACTAAAAGAAAATTTAATGACCGTCTCTCTAGAGCAAGGAAAGTTGTAGAAGATACTTTTGGACAGCTTACTCAAAAATTTCGTATTTATTCAAGAAGAATGAAAATATTACCGAAAAATGCTGACAAAATTATCATGACTACTTGTATTTTACATAATTTTATAAAACAACATGGAAATATTGGAAATAGCACTCAATTATCAAAATCTATATTAATAGATACAGTTCATAATATAATTCCAATTCCAAGACAAGGAGGGAGTGCTAATAGAGATGCATTTGAAGTTAGAGAAAAAGTTAAAGACTTCATTTGTTCACCTTTAGGACAACTGCCATGGGAATAAGTTATTTTAAAAATCGTTGAATGCAAATCCGTTTAGTAAGGAATTAAAATAAATATAATTTTTAAGCTTTTTTTTTACTTAAATTTAAATGTATTATCATAAATATTTATCTATAGGTACATTGGTTTTAAGTTTTTTCATTATAAAATTACTCAAAATATATAACTATATAACTTTTAATAAACAAGAATCTTATTTTAAATAAATGTTAATTAACTTTAGAAGTATAGGAGTGTTACTTACTTGGCTGATTCATTTCTTGTCCAATTTCCTTCCATATTGATTCCTTAAATGAATAGTCACTATACTTTTTGTGACTTAAATCATATAAGCAATTCCTAGCTCTAACTAGCTCAATTAAAACTTCATTGTCCATTTTTTAAAAATAGTTGTAGACTTGACTAATAAAATACGTAGGTACTAGGTTCAAGGTTATTAACATACTGAATCAATATTGTGATAAATATAATAATTTAATATTATATTATATTTTTATATTCTATTTTAGTAGATGAACGTCGTTATCGCCTTCATACCCCAACCCTCCTCGCCCAGACGACAACCGTGCAGACACGACACGCACCGACAAAACATTATGAAACATTAGAATGTTTGTCGGTACGGCACGGTGCGGTTAGTGTCTGCGCGGTGACGGTCTGTTAAGTGTAAATTGGAATATTATTTTATATTAATTAATAATTTGTCGGTCCGGTACCGGTCTGCGAGTGTCGGTTCAGTGTGAATCATCCTTTAAGTGTTTGCTTGAATGTTTAATTGATATCATTATTTTCGCTCTATTCGTTTTCTAAATTGTTTAACACGGCAATAAAATTCAGAATACTCATAATTTATTTATTTGTTGAAACCTTAACTATATTAATAGTAGTTTAAAATGAGTAATTTAAGTAGAACTACCAAAAGGAGGCGTGTTGACAAGGAGTTAAATTGTATAATGTCAAATTTGCAAGGTGAAGATGACCAATCTAATCAGGGAGAAATCCCAGAACAAACTACAGTTACCTTATTGCAAATGTGTGCTAATAATGATAATATTGACGATATTCCACTTCCTACAAAACCATGTTCATTAACTGAAGGTACTTTTATAAAATAAAATAAATTCTGATTTATTTAAATATATTTTAAACTCGGAACATTATAGGTACCTATTGGTGAAAATTAAAATCTTCATTTAGTATTTAAATATAATTGTATTATTTATTATATTATACTGATTATTACTTCTTCCATTACCTATTTATTTTAAACTTTTTATTAACTAAAACGATAATGTATAAAATCTTATAACTTCCGAAAATAATTAATCTCTATTTACCTACATAGATTACGTTTATCACTTTTCAGTCAATTAAATTGAAATTAAATGATTTTTTTACTTTAAAATTTTAAATGATACAAATTATTACAAATCTAACAATATATTGTTCAATAACTAACCGACAAACGTAGGGTTGTTACTATTTGCTTAAATTGTCATAGGTACATTGTAGATTTGGATAATATAATAATAATAATAATTAAATAATATAATAATATTCCAATATACTGGTTATGGGTATAGATTATGTTCCGTAAAAAAGTACTTTCTTTATTTTTGCATATTAACTAATAATGAGAATACCGTAAAACTATTACCTGTATAGGCGATAGGTACTTATATACCTTGGGTAAATGCATAGGTACTGTCTATAATATTATAGACTGGTCTGCATAACCACTTAAATCATCTGCTACTATAACAATAATACAATATATATGTCGATATAACATATTATTATTATGTAGTGATTTTATACACATAATTATATAAGGTCTATGGTAGTATGTTAATACACTTTAATGATAATAATATACATGACGTAATATATTATACGTATACCGCGTATAACCAGTAGCATCTTCCAAATAATAAATATAACACAATTCAAAACTAAAACAGCATAATATTATATCAATATAAAAATAAAATATTATTAATTTGTTAAATTATAAATCATTGTAATATAATTATATATTGTTATAATATAAAATATAATAAGAAGAAAATCCAATTACATTTTTTTTATTCAATCGGTTTCAATTTTCGAATTGTATCAATGATTTTAAAATAATAGTAAAAGTTATTTACAATAAGTACATAGGTATATAGATGGATATCTTATAATATGTCTCTTACAACATAATATAGGTACTTGTAATGTTCGCATTTGAAATTTATTGAGTAAATAAAATTATAATTTATAATGATATTCATAATATTATTGTAAATTATTATTATTTAGTTAATTATTATTATTATAGTAATTTTATCTATTATAATAATAGTCGAAGAATCTACTGCAGTAGTTTTGTCAAATAGTGATGATGACAATACTAGTTCAGAAGACAACGATGAACCTGGAATAATTAATGATGAAACGTCGCCACGATTTACAATTGATGAACAAGTCATATTACCAGTACCTGCAAATATTCAACTTGCCGAGTGGGTTGTTAAACATGGCATACCAAATACAGCTACATCTGACCTATTAAAAATTTTAAAATCTTGTTATGACCCTACACTTCCTACCGATGCGAGGACTTTAATGAAAACCGATACATCTACAAGCATTATACATTTATACGTCTTAAAGATGTTATTCCGGGAAAATATTTTCATTTTGGCATTGCCAACGGTATAAAAAATAATTTTTCATTTAACCACGAAAATTGCAGCATTTTAAAATTGGTAATTGGAATTGATGGGCTGCCTCTAACTAAAAGTTTCAATAGTACATTTTGTCCTATTTTATGTTACATACGACCTAATTCTCAATCAGTGTTTCCAATTGGCTTATATTGGGGCAACGCAAAACCCTCAGATAGTAATGAATTTTTAATTGATTTTTAC
>NW_021771093.1:0-819 GCF_005508785.2 Acyrthosiphon pisum | reverse complement strand
ACGGGATCAACAAAATAATATAGGTAGCTGCATTTTTATTATTAGAACTGAATCAAAAAGGTTTTTCTTTTCTATTATTTATTATTTATAATCAATTTATACAGACCAATTATATGACCAGTTGAACAAATATTTCTAGCAACATGCTAATTTTTTTTTATTTTAAATGATTTACCAATGTATATTATATATCTATGAACAAATGTAGTTATTAACTACCTAGTTAAAAAGTTATTTTATTTCACTTTAATAACAACTTCGTTCATTTCTTAAATTGAAAAATAATGTGTCAAGAATAATAACACTTAAACATACCAATAACCAGTGGCGCCCAACCCTATTACTAGGTATATAAGTATAATAACATAAAATAACTAACTTGAAATATATTCATTATTAATCAAAGATTATTAATTGATTTATTGGTTGATACCTATTTACTAATATTATCAATCAATAAAATATGATAAAATGTATAAAGTAATATAATTTTGAGTTTATAAGGTGGTGGGTGGGTGGGTAAAATTATTTCTTGCTACACCTGAAAAATATATCTTGGGCGCCACTTCCAATAACCAACTGCAATTAAAGTTAAATAATATTTGTTTAGTGATGTACAATATTTTGTACAAATGATTAATACATATTACTTGATATAATAAATAAATTATACTACACTTCATAGAAATCTGTTCATACTTTCATAATTCATAGTTTCAGTGTGTTACAGGTTTATCGTGCGAATCTTATTTGTTCAATATTTTTGAAACAGGAAACCAAAAATTGATTGTGATAGCCCATGTATTAAAAATCATAAGT
>NW_021771092.1:31426-33896 GCF_005508785.2 Acyrthosiphon pisum | reverse complement strand
GATTATAATTTGTCCCACGGTACTCAATACAGATAAGGTTCTCATACAACCAAGGTAAAAACCAATGGAACTTTTATTTATATTTAATATGAATATATTATAATACTCACTACTCGTACTATAGACTACACTGACTATAGGGTATATAGGTACAATATACTCGTACTATCATCTACGTCTATCACATCTAATTAGTTATTACCTGTATATATTTATGATTTCATTTTTAAAACAATAGTAATAATGAACATGAAATTAAACATAATAATTGTGTTATTAATTATTATTTCATGTACTACAGTGTTTTTCATATTAATAAATAATACATAGCTTTTTTTTATATAAAATAGCAATAAGTAACTGATAGAAAATATATTTAAATTTTCAAAATAGTACAATGGGTTTTTTTATTATTTGCCTGACATGAAATAGACATTTAGTTAAATGCCTAGGCATTTAACTAAATGTCTAGGCGGATAGTGAAATTGCCTGATTTGACTATGATATATGTAACGGGCAAAGTAGAAAATTGGGCATCGTGCAGTTTGCCCGTTCACTGTGTACAATGCCCGTTTTTCGATGGTAAAGTTGGAATACATAAATAAATAACATAAACAAACTATTTAACCGCAACGAAAATTTCCAAGGACCGCACTATCCCCCGCCCACCATCATCGACCCTTACATACTCCGACTACAAGTATACGGCTGCCGGCCGGCCGATCGATCGCACACACACACACACACACACACACACACACAAGCAATCTCATACCGTAAAGGCGTAAAAGTCATACTCCATATTATATATTCTGTCTTTCGTGAATTATTTTTATATTGATGTTCGCGTGTGTTAACTGTTAGCAATTCATAGATTTTAAACATAATTAAAATCTATGGCTTAATTATATCATTATATTCATTAGTTAGTGTTGCCAATAGTTTCATATACATCAGTAAATTCACCGAAGCCGATGTCCGAACCGTCTGCGCACAAATCGCACAACCTATTTGTCAGGTATTTTATTTTTTGGCCGATAAGCGATTAGATTACGTACTAGTCACAGCGTATTAATTTGTTGCCGATATTACTATAATAGCGACGAGCCTCCGAATTAGGTGTCCGATGTGCACATACGCGAAGCAGCTATCGTCGCATAACTATCCATAGGCAGTGTTCGGACTTATCTAGATACATTTATCTAGATGAATATCTAGATATTTATTTGTTTATCTTTTATCTTATCTAGATAAATAGTTACAAGGTATCTAAACGTTCATATTAGATAATTTTTCTACTAATCTAAATAAATTAATCTAGATACATTTTTTATTGATAAATATCACGAAATTGTACCAAATTTTTAAATATATATACAGATTCTCAAACAAAGTTTATGGTTTATAAATAATGTAATTATTTTTATTTATATCATTATAATTATTATTATGTTCCTAGTGCCCAACTAAAATATACTAAAATTTATAACCATTTAAAAAATAATTGTATCTTTTTTTTATCTAGATCAAAAAGTATTTATCTTTATCTTTATCTAGATAAAAAAATACTTATCTAATCTGAACACTGTCCATAGGTTACTATCACAGAATTATTCTATATCCTACCATAGCAAAATTCCGCGGATATAGATACTAGTATAATATCTTAGTTCGTGGATAATATTTATATTAATACTGTAGGTATTAAATACTATTTTTTTAATATTATAATATTTCGTTATTTGGTATCAAAATTCACTTAAATAATATTATGGTGATTTGATAACGAATTCGGAGACAAAAATTTTTTGTATTGATCTAAGGGGACGCCAAACCCGCATGATGTGTTGTCTTACAAGTGCGAAACATACCAAATTTACGCTCAGCACATCACGTTTAGCTCTGTTATCTTAACAATTAGAGTGAATCGACCTATTATGAAACTTGATGGTACGAATATTATCTGTGTCGGTGCGTCAATTTTGTACGACGGTTAAATTTTTTAGCAATTTATGCGTATAGCGCAAATTAAAAATGATTATAATTTGCTGAAAACTGAATAATTGTAAAAAAAAAACCAACATACGAATAATGTTCTCACCATCAAGTTTCATAATAAGTCGACTCACTCTAATTTTTAAACTAATACGCTGTGCCATGATTACACGTCTTCTGCCCTTTGACCCCATACTTCTATCCATAATATATGATCTAAAGCTTTCTTTTAATTTTACAGTCAATAAAATGATTCTCGTGTGCTCAAATTGCCGTGTTAAATTATTATTATATTATATTCTTTGTTATATCGACCGGCCTTTGTAATCATTATTTCAATGTGCGTTAATCGACGGAATATAATATTGTCATTGCTTATTGTTAAATTCATTATATTATGCAATGATTGTGGATGTCAAGCATAATAATTTTCTTAACTATTGTGTTACTGTCTCAAGTACGCGGGCTGAGAATG
>NW_021771092.1:20969-31326 GCF_005508785.2 Acyrthosiphon pisum | reverse complement strand
AATAGGTTCGATGTCCAATTTTTTCGAAAATCGTTTTTTGCATACAATATATTAAGTTTAATTTTCAAGTTTCCAATATTATTATTTTTTTTTCTCTATGAATGTCAATAAAACTTTATTTTTTGAGTAAAAATGCTTGAAAATTTAATACAGGGCTCCTACTATATTTTTACGGTGATATTTGAAAAATATTAAAAATCCTTAGTCACAGTTTTTTTTTTATTAGCATTTAAAGTTCAAAAATTTACAAAATATGTAAAAATCACGAAAATTAGTAAATTATTTTGGGTTATAAATTCGTAAAAATTTTTCTTTTTAAATCTATGATTTGATCAAAAAAAAAAGTCCACAAGAAAGTCAAATTAAATTCTTATGAGCGTTTGAAATTCATATTTTTACAACATTTGATATTCGCTTGATTTCTCAAGTGACGATTTTCTTATTTTATTGTAATTAAAAAAGGAATGACTGTAGATATTTGAAAATTTCACTGAATGTTAATATTTTCATTTTTTATACACCATAAAATTTTCAAAATATTTTGACTCTTTTTGAGCTGTTTACGGACATTCTCAGTTTTCAATTTTTATATTTTTTTTTTTATGAATATCAATAAATTTTTATCTGTTGGGCCAAAATTTTAAAAATTTAATTCAAGACTCCTGATATATTGTTACAATAGCAGTTGAAAAATATTAAATATACATAGACACAATTTTTTTTTATAAGCATTTAAAGATCGAATTTTGACAAATTTATAATTGAATAATTATTTTGTAGATAAAAATGTATGAAATGTCAATTTTTATATCTAAAGATTCAAAATTTAAAACAAGATTCCACGTAAGTAGTTAATTCTGTTACCGAAAATTCTAAGAAATACATAAAGTCAGTTTATTTTAATAGTCACTTTAAGTTCAAATTTGGACGAAATTACATTTTAAAAAACCTGGAATAACTATTTTAGTTATTTTGTTGTGATTGTAACGATTGTATAATATTATTTGTGGGTACTTGAAACTTTTAAAATATACTATTATATATTTATGATAGTATCACTGTTTGTTGTTGATGTATAACGCGTTATAAGTACTTAATGGATATTGTGATATGATTGATTTGGAATTTATTATAGGTACCTTCCTATTATAGGTCAATTCTTTTTTAATACCATAGATAAGTATATTATACTATGTCTCATACCTAGACTGACATAACGTCTCCGCTCAGAATCGTTTTTCTTATACAATGATATTATATCATTGAATTCAAAATTAATACCATCCATTATACAGTGACACACTTGTAACCTACTGTACAGCAGAGCGACATCTACTTGCCCACCTATTGTTTTAATGATCTGTTAATACTTATTAACAATGATGTGATAATTTGATATTATTTATTAGTTATTGGATTAGCGGGGTTATAAATCATAATGTAGTCTCGATCTGCAATATAATTAAAATAATAAAATTAGGTAGGTAGATTAGGTAAGTAATTTAATTATCTATTCGCTCAAATGTTTAATAATTGTTTTCAATTAAACATTGAAATAATGTATAACAAATTTCATCACAAATATTAATGTTTCATGTGTCGGTAATTCTGATAAGAAGTAAAAATATAGTAAGAAATTACAAAAAAAAAGTTCTATGTTATCATATCATTTAGTTGGAAGAATGAAAAAGAAAAGAACTTTTTTCTTCTTAATAATATACACTTTTTGTTCCAGTGTTTTGATTTTTATAAAATGTGTGGATATCTAAACTTAATATTACTTAATATTCACAATGTATCTGATAATAATTGAATTTATGTATTCATTAAAATTATGGTTATATTCATAAGATAATAATATGAAAAGAGATATTGGGTATTAAAGTTAATAACCACTATGCTGAACAATTGAATATTGTAAATTAGAACCTTTTCATTCTCAACCCCCAAATAGTCGGTTATCAATCTAAATTATTGTTATATCATGGGTACGAATCACCGATTATTAGTGGTTATATTATATTATTATAAATATTATCGTGCCCGAGTGAGCAAATCACCGCGAGTCTATAGGTACGTGTCTATGAAGGCTGACAGACGTGTTCAATCAGAATCCATTTTCGTTTACAATTATCTTATATAATTGAATTACACACAATTCCGATATGACTTGATTTCATAGACAATAATTATTATTTATTACTGATTTTTATCGATGCTTTTAATTGAATTTAAAATGCCCTTTTTTTAGTCTTCAAATCCTGGGCTTGATATTCAATTCACAATGCAAAGTATAAAGCAAATACCAGAATCCAGTATATGTGATCCAGCGAAATACGAATATAAAAAATCGTCTTATTCGGAGGTATATGAAGTACTACAATCCTTACGCAAGTAAGTAGTAAGCCTGGAGTGAGTGACTTACACTGACAGATAAATATTAAAAACCAATTTTTTTCTTTAGTGGTGAGGTTTTTTGTGATATTAAACTTGAAACAGATGATAAAAAAATAATATTTGCACATAAAGTGGTTTTAGCATCGGCTAGTCCATATTTTCATGCAATGTTCACAAATTTTGCAGAAAGGAACCATGATCTTGTTGTTATGAAAAAATTAGATTTCACCGCTTTACAACTGTTAGTAGACTTTATTTATTCTGGGAAAATCTCGGTCACTGAAGAAAGCGCCCAGGTAATATAAGATAAAGTTTGATTTTATTATAGAAAAAAAAAAAAACATTAAAATTCTTCATTTTTTCTTTCTAGGCATTATTACAAGCTGCAAATCTCTTGCAGTTAGAAGAAGTAAAAGAGGCATGCTGTCATTTTTTACAGACACAACTATGCACTACTAACTGTATTGGTATATACGCTATAGCTGATTTACATAGCTGTACGAAATTGTTAGCAAGTTCAGAATTATATATTCAACAGCACTTTTCGTACGAAATATAATTTATTATTGTGATTTTATAAGGACGTTTTATTTAATAATTAATATTGTTATATTTTGATTCTCAGAGAAGTTTTTGGTGATGACGAATTTCTATCCTTATCATCCGAACAAGTTGTTAAGTTTATTTCCAGTGATAAACTTATAGTTCCATCTGAAGAAAAAGTAGGCACACTAAATTTGATTATTGTAATACTTTAGTATTGGGAAAAGAAAAATTCAATAATCTACTTATATATATTTATTCTAATTATAAAGTTTATTTATTATTTTAGGTATTCGAATGTGTTATTCGTTGGGTAAGCCATGAATCGGGTTTAAGAAAATGTAGTTTATCCCAATTAATGGAACACGTACGTTTACCATTAACATCAAAAAATTACATATTAAAAACAGTAGTTGAGGAACCTCTTATTAAGAATTGTCTTAAATGTAAGTTTTCTATATATATTATATATATATATGCTTTAACTTTGAATCAATTTATACTTTAAATAATAATTTTTAAGGTAAAGATTACATAAATGAGGCATTAAATTTTCATAATAATATACTCAAGTCAGAAGAGCTTATTTCACAAAACATTCGGAAGAAACCCAGATATGGAGATAAAGTATGATTCTGTTATAATTTATTAATCTTTCCAATATATTTAATTATTTAATTATAACAGGTTATATTAGCTGTTGGTGGAATTGAGACTGAATTAAGTAAGCGTACAGAATGGTACGATCCAAAAACGGACCGATGGCATTATGGACCAGAAATGATTACAAGTCGTGGAAGAGCTGGTCTAGCCGTAGTGAAAGATAATTTAGTGTTTGCTGTGGGTGGTTTTGATGATGATGTTGAATCTCTTCGGTCTGTCGATGTCCTAGATTTATCTTCTGAATCACCCTGTTGGAAACCAAGTGTTGGCATGTTAGTTGAACGAGATATTTTAGGAGTTGGTGTTATCAATAATTACCTATATGCCGTAAGTAATGTTGAATTATAATTTATTAGTTTTTTCGTTATTTCTGTTATACAATAAATCATATAATTAATTTAAGGTCGGTGGACATAATGATAGTGATGGTACATTAGATACTGCAGAAGTTTTTGATTACGATACTCAAGAATGGAGTTTCATAACAAGTATGTCTACTATAAGATATGACTTTGGGGTCGGAGTCCTGAATAATCTTTTATACGCGGTATACTAATTATTTAATTATTTTAAATTTTAACACATTTGTAATAGTAATAATTGTAATTGGAATAAAAAAATTCCCCCGTCGGAGAACCACGGAATATATCCCCACCATAAGACATTTCGATAATTTAAAATTAACAAAGAAAAATGTTATACAAATATGATATTGTACATTTGATTATACAGTTGCTTAATTCAATGATATAATAATTACTTGGGAACTGATTTAATTTCAATGACCAACAAACCTATCTAGAAGTAAAAAAGCTGAATTATACTATCTTTGCTTACCACCGCGCCGGTATTTTTTTTTTATGATTTTTAATATTTTATATACATATTTGTTACAATAATTAATAACTGTGATTGAAATAAAAATATTCGCCTGAGGAAAAATCAGGGAATATAATATTCACAAAATAAAATATATAGATAAGTTAAGATTTTAAATAATAATAATATTATATAATATATTATATTATTTGTTTATATGCCTACTAAATTTAATGATTTAATAATTTCATCAGAGACTGATTCATTTTCATTGATAGACACACTGTTGTACCTACTGTTGTACGGGACGGAATGAGCCTTCTTTAGGCCACGAAGCCCGGTCACAAAATTACTTCGATTCTCATACCCGCTGTTTATGAGTTGATTCCCGAGATTTACTTTATGTATTAGTTGATTCCCCCATTTTTGTATATCACTTTATCAGTAATATGATAAATGTATATGAGTATATGACAATATGTTGAACGAACACTTCAGCCTAGTAGCGTTACCTAGGAGACATCAAGAGGAGGTTGGCTGAGAATTCTCTCAATAATTTTCTTCTTTTTAGGTTTTTTCTTAATATTTTGAAAATTATCATGAATGCCATACAAATTTTTATTTTGAATAATTCTGGTATTCATTGCCATAGTTTGTAAAAAAGTAAGTAACAGTATAAAAAAATGTACGTAATTTTTGTGATTAAAAATAATAATATTGCATTTCTTCAACTTTTCATTAAAAACGCTATGCAATAATATTGTATTTTAGGATTTTCTTTCAACTCCGCAATTTGTATTAATTCAACTTTGTAGGTAGGAGGACTTGGTCAATCATCACAGGCTTTAGACACTGTTGAATGTTATGATCCCAATCTTGATACATGGACACCAGCCTCAATAATGTGTGTACATCGCAGAGGTGCTGGTGTAGGAGTTTTAGACGGTGTACTGTATGCTGTAGGTGGTCATGATGGATTTAACTACCTGAGAAGTGTTGAAACGTACACACCAAATACAGGCGTTTGGACTTCTATTGGAGAGATGAGTTTACCTCGACGACATGCAGGTAACTTCTCATAGAATAATTCTAAGTTATTTTATGACATTTTTTTTTTTTAAATATTATACTGAATTTAAGTTCAATTTTCAATATAGGAGTAGTTGCATTAGACGGTTTATTGTACGTCGTCGGTGGAGATGACGAAACTTCTAATTTGGATGCTGTAGAATGTTATAACCCAAAAACTAATACCTGGACCATGGTCACTGCATCAATGAATGATAAACGGATTTCAGTAGGAGTAGTAGTCATTAATAGGCCACAACATTTTAAAACTTGTTAGCATTCATGATTTTTTTTTTGATACAATAAATAAATGTTTTCTTCTTTTATATTATAATATCTTGGTAAATTTTCCATTTATTTTATAATTATTATTGAATGTTACATCAAAAGGTTTTCGTATTATATTGGTCTTTATAACAAAAATGTTAAGAAGATGATTTGTACTTACGTAGTTAAAAATTTATAGTATGTTCATTTTCTATTTAAATTATCCATTGCTAAGTATTGAACATTTAAATTTAGGTTTAGCATATTAAGTAGTTAATACTGTAAGAAAAATTATAGATTTATATTCCTAAACACATTTGTCTTTAGAGATATTTTTAGTTCAAATTTTGGATGAAATCAGATAGGTATTTAAACGGAGAATAATCTTAGTTAATTTGATTTAATTTAAGAATAATATTTGAGGATACTTGGAATTTTTAAAGCATATTATAATTTATTTATAATGAAATTTCCAAATGCAATGTTTTCGTCAATATTTAATCCAACCAACAGTATAGTAATAGTACAATAAATTACCATAATATAATAATAATTTCAAATGACATCTCTCCTAATTTGTGAATTATTTAGTAGATAATTTTTTTGAATTTGTTAATATTGGTACCAACAAATTAAAAACACCAAAAATTACTAGTTCTTAAAATTATTATACAAACATTTAAAATAGATGCAACATTAAATCTTGTCAGTGGCGTATAAAGAGGAGGGTTAGAAGTTAACTTTTAGAAAATTGGATCAAGGTGGTACTTTAGAAAGGTCATTTTTCGATTTTCTCAATAATTATTTAATGCCAGAGGAAAAGCCACCGACAAATTACGAAAAACCACTAAAAATGGGATTTTAATTTCTAACGCTTTGTTTATCACTATAAAAACGAATAAAAACTAATAATACCTATTATAATATAAATTCAACTTACAGAATATAAGAAATAATAAAAAATATCCAGACTGACAAACCATCTCCGCTGAGAATCGTTTTTCTTATACAATGATATTATATCATTGAATTAAAGTTTAACACAATCCTTTATACATTGACCCACTTGTAAGTTGTAACCTACTGTACAGCAGAGCAACATCCACTCGCCCACTTTATTTTTTTTTTAATGGTACATCGGGGAGTTGTGTAAACGACACACACGTATTAGGAGCACAGGTTTCGAATAAAGATGAACAAACTGAACAATAATACATCATTGGACCAAGAACACACATCACAGCAACACGGTCTTAACCTCACAGAACACCCCGCAGTGTACTTAAAAATAATAAATAAAATCCGTAAATGACTCTTTTTCAAAGCAAACTTTTAAGTCACTTGGAAAAACGAGAATCAACAGACGTAGTGGAGCTTTTTTAAAGTCTTTACTTCCTGAAGTAAAACAATTAAGTGATGGTAAAAAATTAAAATTTAAATGGTGCGTACTTAATTTTTTTCAAAAAAAATCTTGTCTACAAAATAATAATAATTTTTTATTAACTCTCTATATTTTCATCCTGAGTATTGAAATTTGTTCTATTCGTCTTCTCCAATATCATACCAAAATAAAGATTGTCTGCTTCACAAAATTCTATATCTTCTTTTCTAATGCTTACAATCGAGGCTAGTCTTTAAAGAAATTTGATTTATGGAATATAGAATTAAATGGTACAATTTTCATTTCACATTTATTGAATTTTGGAAAATTCATTATTGCTTAACGTTCATTTTTAGTATTTCCCGATACAAAACAATAGTATACAGTGAGGCCTGCATAATGAAATGTTGATACATTCTACTATTTTAATTATACAATCTGAGAAAAAACCGATAAGATACATTATACAAACTGTGTCAATTTATTTTATATGCCAATACTATATACTGTATAATATACATATCGATACGATAACATAAATTATAATATATACCATTACCTATTACCTATGTGATATTTATGTACGTATATCGTTTAATTAATTATGTTATGTTATATCCATATATTGGTACCCAAGGTAAATTCAAATGTATTTTTAAAGTGTAGGTATACTTAGTACTTACTACCTAGTGATAGTTATATGTCAGTAGAAGTAGTTTAAGGAATTTAATATTTAATTAAACACGGAATTTACATCAATATTTAGCCAGAATATGTATAACAATATTAGTAGTGTCAAACAGTGATTATAAAATATGGAAATGCTCAAAATATAAATATGCAGGGACAAATTGGTGTTAAACAACAAAAAGTCATAATTATATTTAAATAATAAAATACACCTAGGTTAATATAGGTACCTATATAATATTTTATGTTATCGTATCGGTACTTATATAATGTATATACGTATAGGCAGTGTTGGAAAAAGATAACCAAAAAATCATCTGGATAAGATAACAGATAATTCATTCAACATTTATCTAGATAAAAAAATAGATACCTAATTTGTTTTTAAATTATATTATAAAAAATGTAATATATTAGAAATTACTAATTTAGTATTTATTAATTAATAAATCCCTAATGTTATTTTTCAACTAAAATTATATACAATTTTAATTTTTAATACAAATTGAATAAAAATAAAATAACAAAATAAAACTGACAATATTTCAGTAAATATTTCTTTTTTTAACTTTAATAATATTGGTATTTGGAATCACTACTCGATTCTCGTAAATTATTGGCTATTTAAAAATTTGAAATCCGTAAAATTCTGGACAGGACAAAACTGGACGTAATACTTTGGACTGGATAAAATTAGACTGTAAAAATCTAGACCGTAAAAATCTGGAACATATATTATAATATATCCATTTTAAGGGGGTATGAGTAGGCCATAAATATTGAATTTTACTATTCTTTGGGATAAATTCAAAAACCTTCAATTTTTAATACTTTTTTAACCGAAAATTACATTGGTCAAAAGAGAAACGTGTGTGGTTCAAATATAGATTAAAAAATTAAAACTAATATTATGATAAAATAAAAAAAAAATACCTAACTATTCAGTAACAATGTTTTTTTTTTTTTTTTTAAGGCCTTTGAGACCATCTTGCCATAGAACAAATCCTTTCCCATTCTTCTCTATTCTCCGCTACTTCCTTCCAGTCCATGTGATCATATTCCGCTCCACCAGCACTTAGGAAATCTTTTTTAATTCCATCTTCCCAGCGTAGCCTTGGTCTACCCAGCGGTCTTTCCCTCTTTGGGTTTTCTTGGAGTACTCTTTGAACCATTGAATCTTACTTCCTAACTGCGTGTCCTGCCCATTCCAACTTACTCCGTTTGATCTCGCTTATAATATTTGGTCTATTGAAAAGCTCCGTCAGTTCTTGATTATGTCTTTTTCTCCATCCTTGAAGCTCTTGATCATATATAGGTCCATATATTTTACGAAGTACCTTCCTCTCAAAAACTGCTAATCTTTCCTCCTCAGTCTTTCGTAACGTCGAACATTGTGAACCATACATGACTATTGGTCGTATGATTGCCAAATACAGCTGAATTTTAACCTCTTTTGACAGGACTTTTGAGTTTAGTAGTTTGCCTAGTGCATAGAAGCATTTATTTCCCATTTTTATTCTTTGTTGTATTTCAATTTGACATTCATTCTTCTGCGTTACAATCGTGCCCAGGTATTTGAAATCTTCTACTTTTTTGAACTCGTACTGGTTAACTGTTATGGTTTCGGTTTCCTGAAGGTTATCTAGTTCCCTACTAACTTTCATGTACTGCGTTTTCTCTATGTTGAGATGTAGCCCTACCTTCTTTGCCGATTCTATTAACCTGCCGCATAAACCTACCACTTTTTGTTCATCTTCTCCTAGCAAGACTATATCGTCTGCATAGGCGAGCAGACTAAAGCAAGTTCTATCCATTCTTACTCTTTCATTTCTTCCAATATTTATTTCTCGGATCACCTTCTCTAATACTAAATTAAAGAGTACTGGCGACTAGGCACCCCCCTGTCTAAGTCCGGTTCTTACCTCCACCATTCTCGATGTCGCGTTTCCTACTTTGACTTTGACTTTAGTTTGTCTTATACTAGCTTCCAGTGGCGTATTTAGGATTTTTTTGAGGGGGGGGGGGGGATATAGAAATTAGAAATAAATTTTCAAAGAAACCAGTCATGCAAGACTTTTTTTTTTTTGCTAATCACTAATCAAGTATAGGTATTTTAAAAGACAATATTAATTAATGAATAACGTTTTATTTATTTATTTATAATATATAAACGCCAAACGGCAATTTTAAATTAACAGATTAAGTTTACAATTAATAGATATAACAATAATATTATAATACAAATACACACAAAATTAGAACATATGGAAAAACACAACATAATATAGACTAAATGGTAATACCTAAATTTAGTAATATAAAACTATGATACAACATATTTATAACAATGATATTATTTAATTATTTATTAAAATCAAAATTAAGATAGTTCAGATTACGAAGCATTCTGTGCAAGGGGTGATTAAGTCCGTATAATGTATTATGAGTTGGAACTTGGAAGAGTGCGTGATTTCTGGAAAAGAAGGAAGGAATACGAAAACATATTTTAGAGAGGAGATCGGGTGCATC
>NW_021771092.1:15697-20919 GCF_005508785.2 Acyrthosiphon pisum | reverse complement strand
AGTAGTTTGCCTAGTGCATAGAAGCATTTATTTCCCATTTTTATTCTTTGTTGAATTTCAATTTGACATTCATTTTTCTGCGTTACAATCGTGCCCAGGTATTTGAAATCTTCTACTTATTTGAACTCGTACTGGCCAACTGTTATGGTTTCGGTTTCCTGATGGTTATCTAGTTCCCTACTAACTTTCATGTACTGCGTTTTCTCTATGTTGAGATGTAGCCCTACCTTCTTTGCCGATTCTATTAACCTGCCGCATAAACCTACCACTTTTTGTTCATCTTCTCCTAGCAAGACTATAATATCGTCTGCATAGGCGAGCAGACTAAAGCAAGTTCTATCCATTCTTACTCCTTCATCTCTTCCAATATTTATTTCTCGGATCACCTTCTCTAATACTAAATTAAAGAGTACTGGCGACTAGGCATCCCCCTGTCTAAGTCCGGTTCTTACCTCCACCATCCTCGATGTCGCGTTTCCTACTTTGACTTTGACTTTAGTTTGTCTTATACTAGCTTCAACTAATTGTACTATTTTCCTTGGGAAATGGAAATGTTTCAGAATTTCGGTTATGCTAGTTCTATCTATTCTGTCATACGCCTTTTGAAAATCAACGAAGATAACATGGAGTTCCTTATTATATTCCCAGCTTTTCTGGAATAACTGCCTGATTATAAATATCTGATCCGTCGTTGACCTATTTTGCCTGAATCCACATTGATAGTCCCCCACCACTTGTTCGGCCAGAGGTTTGATTCTATCCAGGATGCAATATGATAATACCTTATATGTTGTATCTAGCAACGCTATTCCTCTATAGTTACTACAGACTTGCTTGTCGCCTTTTTTGTGTATTGGGCATATGTATGCTACTCCCCAATCTATTGGTAAAATTTCCGTCTCCCACACTTCTTTTATCAACAAGTATATACTTTCTATCATGGAGCTGTCCGCATGCTTTAGAATTTCCCCTTGAAGGTCATCTTTCCCGGGTGACTTGTGGCTTTTAAGCCTTTTGATCTGTTGTTCGATTTCTTCCTTTGATGGGGGTGGGAAGGGATCATAATTGGGTTCGTTGTGTCCATATGTAAATGTATCAACTGGTACTTCACAATTGAGTAGCTTTTCAAAGTACTATGCCCATTTCTCCATTATTTTTTCCTGATTCGTCACTAGGCTTCCGTCGTCCTTTTTCAGAAATTTTTCTAGTCTTCTATATCTGCCTTTAAAACTATTTACCTTGTGATATAGCTGCCGTGTATTGTGTAACCTGTAATCTTGTTCTGCCTCCCTTATTACATTTTGAACATGCTTTCTATTTTCACATCTAAAAATGTTATGAACTTCTTTCCTTTTAACTCTAAAGATTCTTTCTTCTTCCTGATTGTTAGCATCATTTAGCCATCTTTCTCTTGCTATTTTCCTTATTTTCAAGGCTTCTTGGCATATAGCATTAAACCAGGTTTTCTTCGTTCTATGGGCTTCTCCCTAAAACTTTCTCCGACACATTTTCAAGGGTATGTTTAATTATTTTCCATTGCTCATCTACTGTTTCGGGGTTTGAGTTAAATTCTCGCGCCATTTTCTGTATGTTCTCTTGAAATTCTCTAGCTTTCCTACTATCCCTGAGTTTCTCTACATCATACATGACAATTTCCGGTCTCATATTCCTACTCATTGTTTTTAGCTTAACCCTAAGGTTGCTAGCCAGTAGGAAATGGTCTGAGTCGCAGTCAGCTCCTCTGTATGTTCTTACATCCGTTATGTTATTGGCAAATCTTTCATTTATTAATATATGATCTATTTGGTTTACGTGCCTCTATCAGGTGACACCCACGTCCCTTTATGTATGTCCTTATGCGGAAACATTGTACTCTTAACTTTAAGACCTTTTCCTATGGCAATATCCACAAGTTTTGTGCCATTGCCATTAGTCATTTCGTGTAAACTGTGGGTACCAATAGTTGGTCTATATGATCTCTCTTTCCCTATTTTGGCGTTCATGTCTCCTAGTACAATTTTTATTTTGCTATTGCTAATCCCTTCTAGTAGTTGTTCTATCTCAGTATAAAATTTTTCTTTTTCTTGTTGTGATTTGTCCTCCGTAGGTGCATGTACGTTAATGAATACGATATCGAACGATTTAGTCTCTATTTTCAGCAACGCCAGTCTTGGGTTAATTATTCTAAAATCTTTTATCGTTGGTACTATATTCTTACGTACCGAGAAACCATCTCCATATTGTCTTCTTTCATCACACCCCCCAAAAAGGATTGTCATATTGCCCATGTCTATACTTCCTGCTTCCTTCCATCTTATTTCCTGCAGAGCTACTACTCCTAGACCATATTTTTCTACTTCCTTAATCATACTTTGTGCAGCACCGGGTTTGTAAAGAGTTCGTACGTTCCAAGTTCCAAAAGTAAGTTCCGTGTTTCCGTTTCCATGTCTTTTTCCATTAAATCTAGTCCGAGGCTTGTTCTTAGGATCCTGAACAAAGCATTTTTACGAGGCAGGGTTGTTAGCCCTGCGATAAACCCCCAAATTGGAGGACCAGACTACCCCAACCACTTAAGGTCAGGGTACGGCTAATGCAGTGTACTGGAGGTACACTGGGCGATGGAAGCGCCACTTTCCCTACGCCAAAACAGTAACAATGGTTATATAACAAAAAAAAAAAATATTAAAAAAGTAAATATTACCTATATCTAACGTAAGATTATTAAATAGGTAATTATTTTAATTATTTTTGAAATAAAGCTCATAAATCAATAAAAAACTCAAAAATCTTCATTAAGTTGGAGACTAAGATAACATATTTTATCTTTATTAAGCATAATTATATAAAGGTATTAACCATGATTTCTAATTTATGCAAGCAAGAAAAATTTAACAAGAAATTTTGTTTTGCTAATTTCTCAAACTTAAATACGATACGTGGTTTTTTTGAGAACAGAAATTTGATCTATAGGTGCCACGCTGTATTGAAATATAAATCATTCATGTGATACTTGTATTATTAATTACTATGCACCAAATATATTCTATTGTTTTAGTAAACCGAATGTAAATATCATAAAAAAAAAAAATTATTTTAAAAACAAATAATCTGTAATTTGTGTTTCAATAACTCTGTATGCAGATTTTTATATTTCATACATGAAGCATGTGAGAAAAATATACACTCAATGGCAACACTTTACATGGGGATTCGTATTTAAATAACAATCAAATGACGAGAACAATTTAATCAAAAACTAATTACAAAATTTATTAGTTTGATGACGTGTATAAGGGAGGCCTTAGAAACATTGAATGTCAAACAATTGAACGTAAAAATCTTGAACGATAAAATCTTGAACATAAATTTATGTCAATATCTTAAATAGTCAAAAACTTGAACAAAAAAATAGTTTCCGTCAAACCTTTGAACGTCAAAATCTTGAACAAAAAAATGATTTCCGTCAAAGCTTTGAACGTCAAAATCTTGAACAAAAAAAATTGTTACCGTCAAAACCTTGGACATTAATACCGTTTACCGCAATTTGTTTTTCTCGTGCATTTCTATATTAACTACATAAAATTTAATTGTAAAATACTATATTTTCGATTGGAAATTAACTGCTATTCCTTGTAAATATTCATTGGTTGTTCTATTTCTATAATCAAAGCAAATATTTTTCAAACACAGTACTTTGTGTAACTACTTTTTTTTCCGCAGGTGAACATTCCGCGACTATATTATATGTTTAAGTTTTACTTTCTTTATATTTTCTTTTTCTTCAACGCATATACGACTTTTCAACAATTATGCCATCATTATACTGCATTATTAGTCCTAAGGTAAATCTTCCGAAATCAATAAATAACAATTCCAAATTGAAAAGTTAAATTTAGGTCCTTGTTATTTTTGTCTTGCGGTACCATAATGAGCAATATTGATAATATATCTTGAATTGTTAATACAATTTAAAATATATTTTAATATACTTAAAATAGCATATAACTTGTTTTAAATTTGTTTTATCCATTATCCCTAATGAATTGTCCAACAGTAATTTTGTATATTTTATTATTTTAAATAAATAAATTATTGAATGTAATGAATACTATATTATTTGTAAGTTTATTTTACTCAGTTGCCTATAATGATATGCTTATTACAATTTAAAAGTATTTTGGTATAAGGTGATGATAAGTGTAATTAAGTGATTAGAAAATCAAAACTAAAGTTGAAAGTAATAAAATAAAATAGTTAGTGGAGAACTAGAGACCCGAAAACAAACTAAATTCTTAGATAGATATAAAATAATTACAGATGTGTTGATAACATTATTGAATTATTGTTTCATCAGACATATAGTTGGTACATTAATAAAGCATATTATTTTAATTAAAAAATGGTTTTAAAGTAGGTAAGAAAATGTATCAAAAGGTTAAATCACAGAAATCTCAAATAAATTAAATTAAATTAAATAAATAGTAATTTGTACTATATCAAACAATAGTTTAATGTTATAAAATATCCAATACAAATTTTAATATTTATTATTTATTTTATAATTAGTTTATGGAATAAAATTAATTGTTTATCTAGTTAGCATAATTTATTAGCTGTTTTTATTATGTATTGGACTAAAATAGTCACTGCACTTCGTATACCATTATGTCTAAACATTTAAGTTTAAAAATGGTTTTGAATAGATACATTTACAATTCCCAACACGTGTAATAATGTTTGATCCTAAAACTCGAATTTTAATTTTGGTTTTGAAAAATAAAACAAAAACCTAATTAATACAATATTAATTAGTGGGGGGGGGGGGCAGGGTGTGCACACCCCGTAATTTTGTTGTCCACAATTGGTCTAGGCCTAATTAATACTATGGCCAGATGGCCTTCAGTTTGCCAATCTTTAATTGTGCATGCACCAGGGGGGTGTAGCTCTATAGAGAATTGCTGCGTTACTCTGATAATATGAATTACGAAATCAGAATGCCAATTGTTGAAATGTAATGAGTAATAAGTAAAGTTGGCAAGTTGCAACTTAAAATTGTTCTATTAATTTTCGATGGTCACCATTTACGAATTAATCTTTTATTTGTGATTACGAATTAACGTACTAACGCGTGTGACATTTGAGTTTTAGTCATCCTATTATAGTATTATTTTTCTGTGTTTAAATAACAAAAGTTAGTACCTACATTTGATTCTTTATAAATT